>NC_034410.1:136987281-137038295 GCF_002078875.1 Numida meleagris
GGAAGGGAAGGGAAGGGAAGGGAAGGGAAGGGAAGGGAAGGGAAGGGAAGGGAAGGAGTGAGAGATGAACTGCCACAAACAGCTTTTCTCCAAGCAGTGATTTCTTGGCAAAACATCGAAACATCCAGGTGCCAAATTCTCACAAAGCACTACAACTCACACTTGGCTGAAATAGAAAATAGCTTTCCCTGATGTAATAAAATTGTTTTTGCTACACGTACTGTTTGGCTGTGGACAGCCTGACTGTAGATTGTCATTGAAGTCAATGAGACACACTTGGCCAATTCTGTTGATAACACGACTGTCAAATGATAGCTTGTAATCAAAGACATGTTGGGAAAGAGAAAAATGGAACCTGCACTGTTTGAGTGGCTGAGCACTGGCACAGGTTGCCCTCCTTGAAGATCTCCAAAAGCTTCCTGGACATGGGCCTGGGCCCCCTGCTCTGGGTGTCCCTGCTTGAGCAGGGGATGAGGCAGATGGTCACAGAGGTCCCAGCCATTCTGGGATTCTGTGAAAAAAACTCCCTTTTGAGGTCTAAGCCAGGCTCTGATTATTTGTGGTTAAAGGCAGGATATGCAAGAGGAACGGGCTGCCATGCATACACTAGTTATGTTTCCTCCATCTCCCTCTATATAGTCCTGACTGGCTGTGATGTGGTGAAGGACTGAGGCATGGAACTTGCTGGGCTGCCTCACCTAGACCCCCACCTCAGCACATTTATTAGCAAGACCTTATGTAGAACCTACTGGAAGCCAGCTGCATTCTGGGCTGCATCAACAGAGGGGTGGCCAGCAGGGCAAGGGAGGTGATTGTTCCCCTCTACTCTGCCCTGTGAGTCCCCCATCTTTGGTACTGTGTCCAGGTCCAGGGCCTCCAGCGCAAGAAAGATGTGGAGCTGTTGGAGCGGGTCCAGAGGAGGGCCATGAGGATTCTCAGAGGGCTGGAGCACCTCTCCTATGAAGACAGGCTGAGGGAGCTGGGCTTGTTCATCCCGGAGGAGTGAAGACTCAGAGGAGACCTCACCGTGGCCTTCCAAAAATTAAAGGGAAATTATAAACAGGAGATAGATAGTGGGTAGATAGTGATAGGACAAGGAAGAATAGTTTTAAACTAAATGAGGGGAAATTTTGATTAGATTAGAAATTCTTTACTAAGAGGTTGGTGAGGCACCAGCACAGGTTGCCCAGAGAAGCTGTGAGTGCCCCATCCCTGGAGGTGTTCAAGGCCAGGCTGGATGGGGCCCTGGGCATCTGGATCTAGTGCCTGATTTAGTCAGTGGTGACTCTGCTCATGGCAGGAGGGTTGGAACTAGATGATCTTTGAGGTCCCTTCCAACCCAAGCCATTCTATGATTCTATGATTCTATGAAAAACAAGTCATCTTCTTCACCCCACTGCACAAAGCAGTGATGCAGGCACGTGTCTGTCTTGTTCACATTCTAAGATTAAATCTAAATGAGTAAGAGAGCGGTATGCTGCTGAGACACTTGGCTGATCCCACTGCCTAAGAAATGCCTGTGGCAGAGACACCCAAGCTGAAGCAATGGGCTGCTCATGGGCTCCTCTGACTGAGGGGTGAAAGCTGTGAGACCATGAGGAGGAGAACACAGAGATGTGGAAGCCAGAGGGTGTAATCAGGAGCTTCTCCCATGAAAGGGGTGGGTGAGGGAGACTTTGAATCTTCTCTCTTCCACACACCATTATTTCCCTTTTTTTCCCTCTCTATTTCTAGTCTCATGTGGAAAAATCTGCTGCCCAAGCATGGCTCCAGGGAGGGATTCTTTGGAGAAAAACTTGGCTCTGGAGAAAACAGGAGTTTTGGAATCAACTTCAATGGACCCTGAATTTCACCTTTGCCAATTCCAGGCCCATACAGAACACTGCCTGCTCGATGCTGACCTTTCCACCACAGATGCACTTAACCTGATACCATCCTGTGAAATTCAGCATTCTTTTGTGATAAGTCACATTCCTCTCCTAGGGGTAAAGACAAATAAATACTGCCTTCATCATCCTGAGAACTGGATCAACAGCTTCACGTATCGCTGGGCACCATGACCAAACCTTCATAACTGCAGTGGAAAACGGCTGAAAATCAAATGTTTCTTCAAAGGTTTTTTATGTCAGGGACAGCTGGAATATTCCAGTGATCCAGATGTAGTTATTTCAAGTGTCTCCTTCCATAGAGAGTTGGCACCGTATTCAAATCCAGGGGGCTATGAGTAGCTATTCCAGTCTTGCTGTGCTGGATTTGTGCTGCGTGTATTTTGGAAACAATGGTCGCTCTGAGCAGCAGATAGAGTGGTGCCACAGCCCACATCAGTGAAAAGCCCTTCTGACTTTTTTCCCTCTTCCATTCTCAGTGAAGGCTGTCCTGTGTTCTCACTCTTTCTATACTTCATTGACAGTGTAAATGCTTTAAAAATATGATGAAGCAATGTATTGCCCAACAGGGTCTACGCTGCATTTCACTCTCTACACTCTTTCCAACAGCAGCCAAGCCCTGAATTGACATTCCAATGACTAACAAAGCAGAAGCATTTTCTGCTCCATAAGTATAGCTTTGGGGTTATTAACAGTAGACTTTCAGTATATCATACAGAACCCACATTTTCTTAAGTGCAGAATGGTTTTGATCCTGTAGGTCTGATTTTCTGTGGTACTTGAACATCTGAGCCTCTGAAGCTGATGGTCTTTAACTGCTCAGCAAGTGAGACCAGGCATAATCCAGGCCAGGTAATTCAAAAATCAGATCCAAAGAATGAGCCACCCAAATCTGCAAAGTCATAGAATCATAGAACCATTAAGGTTGGAAAAGACCACTAAGATCATCTAGTTCAACCATCAGTCCATCACCACCATATCCACTGAACCATGTCCCTCAGTGCCACATCTGCATGGTTCTTGAACACCCCCAGGGACGCTGACTCCACCACCTCCCTGGGCAGCCTGTTCCAATACCTCACCACTCTTTCTGAGAATAAATTGTTTTTTATTATTCAACCTGAAGGCTGAACCTTTACCTTTATCCTCATCCCCACATTCTTTTCCCATTCCTGCACGAACTCTGCCTGATTTCCTCACTCTGACTTACACAAGCACTTTCACAGCCACTTCTCTCCACAGCCTCACAGCTGCACAGATCTGGGAGTGCCTCGGCGCCTAGGGATGACTCAGCACTGATAAATGGTTTGCAGCTTCTAACCTGTGACTCAGCAGGAGCAATCAGTGTATGCGTGCAATCACGTTCAGCCCCATGGCAGCTTCTTCTTGTGCAACATCTGCCCGGCAATTTCTTACCTCTTGACTCGGCAGCCAGGCTACTGGCCCTGCATTCATCCTTGTGGTCTTTCCCAAGTCAGCAGTGAGGGATCCTTCTCCTGCATCATAGAGGGGGGATCAGTGCACTGGGAAGCCCCTAACAGAAGATGGGACTGGTGTTTTCTCTATACTGCCTACTTTTATACTCAAAGACGATGTGATGATGTGAGGTTTTCTGTATCTTTGACACCCCCGAGCCCTATCTCTGGTTTGGCTGTGCAATTTGGGATAGAGGTGGGACCAGGAAAAGGCCTTCCTGCTTCCACCATGAGCTCAGTGAGGCTGTAAGGGCAGGTAACTTCTCTGTTCTCTGTGTTTAAAGGCTAAAAAAGCAACTCTGACTGAACTGAGATTAGAATAACCTGGGCAGTATCGTAATATCTTATCACTGTTAGAAAAGGAAGAGAAAAAATAAGGTGGAAAAAAAAAACACTTTCACTTCGTTTTGTCTGTAAAAATGACATTTGGGAAAAATGTCACTTGAGCATGTTGAAGTCTGCAACTCTGCTGCCATCAAATTCCCCCGATCTCTACCTGCCTGCCAGGATCCCTGTATCTCACTTAGCACATGCAAAATCTTGTGTTGATGGGCTGTCATCCCCCAAAATGAACAGGGAATCCTGGTGGGTGGCTGTTGTGAAGCAGAAATTTCATTAGAAATATTGGTAAAAGACAGAGGAGGCGGATGACAAACCAAGTCATCCACCTCAAGGCTGTGATGCAGAAGTCTCTGAAGCTACTTTTCTACCTTCAAATTGGGAACAGAATGTGGGCCATTTTGAAGCCCTCAATCTTCAACTCCTGTGAGAAATCCTGGAGGAGGATGGCTTTAAGGTCCCTTTTGGACAGTCCTTGGCCAGATGAATGTGACCATCCTAGGTATGACAGATGTTTGAAATTATTTTTCTTAGCAAACTTTTGTAAGAAATGTCCGAAGTGATAATGATGCTCAGTTTTGTTCCATTACTTACGTTATGAAAATAAACATTTCCTTGTAAGCAGAGAAAGGCTGGTGGGACTGCGCTGCATTCTCAGTGGGTGGCACCAGAGTTGTGACCTCAATAAGCAAGAAATTTTTGTCAAATAGGGTAAAGGGATATAAAGACTAAAGATTGGCTTCCCTCCCTGAAAGGAGCACTGCTGGGATGCTGCATGCTCTCAGTCTGCTGTATTCCTTCCAGATGCCATCTTGCTTCAAGTAGAAGAAGTCATGGCGAGCTCAGTGCCTTGCCACATGGCAAATAGAGCACTTCCAGATTCCAGAGCCAGGAATAGATCCTAAGCCAGCATTCCCGTCTCACCTCAGTACCAGTTCATTATCTTAGAGCTTACTGCTGGTAGCCAAAAGCAAGGGAGACAAATAGAATCATAGAATCATAGAATGGTTTGGGTTGGAAGGGACCTTTAAGATCACTTAGTTCCAACCCCCCCTGCTATAAGCAGGGACACCTCCCTCTAGACCAGGTTGCTCACAGCCCCATCCAGCCTGGCTTTGAATGCTTCCAGAGAGGGGGCATCCACAACCTCTCCTGGGCAGCCTGTTCCAATGCCTCACCACCCTCACAGTAAAGATTTTCTTCCTAATATCTAGTCTAAATCTACCCTCTTCCAGTTTGAAACCATTTCCCCTCATCCTATCACTACATGCCCTTCTAAAAAGTCTCTCCCCAGATTTCCTGTAGGCCCCCTTCAGGTAGTGGAAGGCTGCTGTAACGTTGCCCCAGAGCCTTCTCTTCTCCAGTCGGAAGACCTCCAGCTCATTCAGCCTGTCCTCCCAGGGGAGGTGTTCCAGCCCTCTGATCATTTTTATGGCCCTCTTTGGACCCACTCCAACAGAAGTGTGACCTTGCTTCCAGCTGGTGCCATGAGTTTTTCTATGGTCTTGGTGATTTCCATCACAGATACTCACCTCTCAGGGGCTGCTGCTGCTTGACTATGCTTACATTTATAGTAAATGCATCTGGCAGTGCTACATCTGCTTTGAAAATCACCAGCCCTTGCCTCTTGCACAGATAAATTCCTATGGCATATGTCTGTTTGGTTGTGCTTTTCTTCTGTGTGCTTATCCTAAAACTATTTTTATCTAGTGGGGCACAGCCCTTTTATAGTTATCTCTGCTTATTTTCAAAAATCTGAGCTGAGCTTAAAATTGGGCACAAAACATATTTGTCGTACTGATTTTGTGTTGCTTTTCTTCCCTCTTAACCTCCATTCCTTGCCTCACACCCCCAGTAGATGCCAACCCACAGCCTCCTTTCAGCCACTCACTGTCTTCAGCCTTGCCTGCCCCACTGCCAACTAATCTACCCCTTCTCCCAACCCCAAATTATAAACCATCCTTACAAAAGTCAGCCACCGTTCTGGTGGCTTATTTCCAGGACTTATACTTACAGACCTATTTATAGCTCAAAAGGTCTGAAAAGGGATCATTAAGGGAATACATTTGCAAATGTAGAACAAAGAACTGATTCTGGGATTTTCTTTCCCCAATCACTTACTGCAAATAATGGTGTTTGACACCTGCTTTTCTCCCACATAGAAATCTGGAAGCAGAATTCACTAACCCTCTGTCAGCTGTGTACAAATTCGATGGAGTGCAAGCGCCCTGTGCAGCAGAGAGAGAAGAGGAGTCATCCCTGGGGTTCATAGGCTGACACCGTGTTAGATATACTAACGCTATTTTTCTTTTAAACTCACTGAATTGCTCTTACTCTGTCTGTGACCCCACTGATGTATTTCTGCGCTTCAGAGGCAGAAGCGAGTGAATTAGACCTTCACAGATTTGAATCATATCAAAAATACACTGTGCTCAAAGGTGACATTCAGTGAAGACCCCGAGTTCTTCCCTATATTCTGAAGACATTAAGCATTATCATTCATCTATAAAATGTAACACAGTTACACACTGATGCAGAGAGATGATTTCTTATTCTATCTCTTGATTTCCATTCAGTATTAATGTAATGTGCACATCTGAGTGTGGGGCTCAGGAGCTCAGTCCTTCTCCTGCTCTGCAGTGATGAACGATTTTTGTGCAAACTATGGTTTGTTGTTGCCCTTTGGTTCCGGTGAGAAACACAAACTCACTGTTAATGATTGAAAATCAGGGCTAAGTTGGAAACTTCATGCATTACTCATAGAAATGCACTAGGGTTTAAGAAACAAAACACGTGATATATCTTATGGGTTGTGTCTCCACACAGAGAAGTCAGAATTCAGTAAAAATGACAACTGCAGAACAGGAATCAACCTGAGAATGCAGCCACATGAGCTTGCTGTGGCTTTTTTATTCCTTAATTCAGATTTTTTTTTTCGGTTTCCCTGTCATCCTTGAACTTCAAGTGTTACTTTGCTGGTTGTCACAAGAGCTTGGCACTGATGTGCACCTGTTCGTGACTCCTTTCCGCAGAGTCAGGCCAACGTTACAAGGACAATCACACTGACTTAAGCAAGCAGAGCTATCTACCTATGCCTGATACCTCTTGACAGCTGATGAAGGCACAAGGCCAGATATTTCAAACGCTAGATTCATAACAGTTCCTCACAAGGCATTTTCTTTAAACTTCAAGCCAACGTTCTCCCAGCAAGTGTCTTTTTGTGGAAGGGCTGATTTCTTCTGTGAAGGTTCTTCTTGTCATGAATCATCCTTTTCACTGAATTGTGGACCTTGACAAGTGTCTCAAAGGCTATCTTGTTACTCTGTGCAATCACCCACCTGCAGGCCAGAAGCCTCTTTCTGAAGCGCTGGCTGTGCTTGGGCAGTGCCTGAGCTCAGGACTTCTATATTGCACAGATGTGCTCCCCTTGGACCCAGATTTTTACAAAAAAGACACACCTGAGTGAGATTTCCTCTAGAAAATAAGGCAAAAAATATTATTTTTGAAGTGTGTTTTAAACCGAGTCTAAATATGAGGCCTCTGCTCTGGGAATTCAAGTGCAAGCTGCAGTCTTGTCTACTTTCTGTGTGCAGGAGAATCACAGTGAAAGAATGGGGACATGATGATTTTGGATACTAAGGAAGGTAAAGGGAGGAAGAAAGGAGCAGAATCACACTTCTTTAGGGCACTGGACGTGTGTCTTAGGTCTGAGGCCAGAAATGCCTCTGCAGACATGAAGTGCAAATCTAAGCCTTGTCAGGTTCCACAGAAGTTGTCTTCTGCTTATGTGCAGAGCTTGAGATACACCTGTACACCCAAACAGAGACTCTCTAGAGCAGAGACCTGCTGGCTCTGTGGAGGTGCCAGCTGCTCTTTAGGGCATAAAAAAACTGTGGCCTGGAACAGGACCAAGTAGAGGCAAAACAGCACTGCAGGTGCCCAGAGCTGTCGACTGGGTCCTACTAGCTCTGGCCACACGTGTGCTAGCCCCTTGTGCCAGACCTGCCCCTGGTCCCAAGACCAGCTGGCATAGTGTGGCTGTGTCTCTGCTTTGAGATTCCTTCAGCACCCAAATGAGATTCGCAAAATTCCTACTTGCAGTGATCCCTGGCCCAGGTCAGCCCATGAGCCTTCATTTAAGAGAGCGCTGCTTACACTGGGCCGCAGTCACACCCACGAGCACTCCAACAATTTCATAGGGCTGGTGATGATGTTCCAGTGTCTGAAGCTGGCTGGAGCTAAGTTGTGTGAATCAACTCAGTTTTCAGTCCACATGTGCCCTTGCAGAGAGATGCTCTCAGCCCTGTTTGGTGGTAGGAAGGCTGGGAGCTGGGAGGAGATCTATAGGGATATTATGTGTGGGCCTTCACTCCAATTACAGTGACAGCTGTGTTGTAGAGATACAACAGAAATCTCTGGTTTAAAATAATCATAACTCATAATTCAGCCTTCACCTTTCTGATTTCCTGCAGGATAAACCAAGTCCTGCCAAATTCCAGGCCGCACAGCCAGCTGTTACTTCTGCAAGTTGGACACATCCTACGCCTCGGCCTTTGAAGGTCTGAAGAGCATGGAGAATCAGGCCCTAAATAACTCACTATATGTCACGAGGGAAGAATGAACAGGATGTGGAAGCATCTCTCCCGAGTCACAAGCTAGCACAATATCCCCTGGAGCACATTTTTCTCAAATGATTAGGTGATGGGGCCTTTACGTCCTTTAAATTTTCTTCCTTTGGTAGTAATACACAAGATTAACCTTAAGTCATACATGCCAAGGTTGTATCCAAAAGCAGTCAGAAAAAAGTCTCAAGGGAATAGAAGGAGCCCCAGAAGACAGAGAAATGTTAATTCAGTGGTCCAAAGGCCATAATTGTATGTGTTTTCAGATATTACTTCTTTGACAATGATACACCTTAGAAAAAATATAATCCTGGAAAACAGAAAGAGTGAATAAAACACAGAGTAGGAGAAAATGGGAATGCATCTCTTCTCCACGGCAAGCTCAAGGCAAGCTTCCTTGTTAAGGAAGGTCTGAGAGAGATGCAAAGTCTCTTTTCACAAGGCTCTTCCCAATGCAAGAGCCCCTCCATGCAGGCTGTGGGTGGCCCTCCAGCATCCGTGGGGTATGCTCTGAGTGGCGAAGTGGGTCTCAATGAGGAGAGCTCAGCTGTGTCCCAGAGCAGCCACTGGCAGTGCTGTCGCCTTCAGGATGTGACTGTTCGATCTGCCTATGTTAACATCAGGTAAAATTTAGGATCAGGCAAACCCCTCTTAGTAACACTAAGTTCATCAATCTCCCCACTTAGTAAAACTACAATATTTTAAACAAACTTTTTTTTATTTTCTACCATGCTTGAGTCCTGAGGTCTTATTTTATCTGTCACATCCAGTCTGCTAAGAGAGGCAGGTTCTATATCTTCATCTGCAGTATGATTTTCTGTTTGTCCTTTTGGATGACTTTGCCCAAAGGGGTGATGATAAAAAAATGTGAAAGCTGATGTCAAAACAATTTCTGTGAGCCTGGAACACACTTTTTTTTCATTATTCTTGTCATACTCTTATATTTGTGTCTTTTCTCTTCCCCTCTCTGCTTATGATCAGTATTAGAGCAAAGTAAAGCACATAATGAAGATAATTCTGCTTTCAGATTTCTTGGCTAGCACTGACCCAGCCCACTCTCATGTGAATATCTGGGAGCTCTGCAAACAACATATGCTCTTTATAGTCCAGAAATTTACAAAATCACATAATTTTCTATTCACAATTGAACAAGAGCATCATCGTGGGGAAGATTCTTTGATTCCTGCTCTTGGGAGTTCTCTTGCTATTTAGCCAAAGCCACAAGCTATACAAGAATCCCAGAAGCAAACTCTTCCAGCATCAAAAGAAAAGAATGTTCCATGTTATCGTGCAGATGATCCAAAATGGATCTTATTTGGTCCTTCCATTCTGCTGCCAAAGAAGAGGTGAGCCAACCTCAATCTATCCTCATGCCAATCATTCACTGGAGTGGGAAGCTGGGCTGTAGGAGGTCTTTTTGAATAAATCCTCCTTCCATGATATTTAAAAAGATCTCAGGGATATTTGGTGTTATATGCTGTGGTGAAGAACCGAGAGGAAGAGGGATCACGTTGCTGAAAGGCAGGTTATACGTGCTGTCGGGCATTAATTGCCCCTGGTAATGTCTGTAATGAGGCACCAGGGCGAACATTCCCACTCCACCTACATGGCCCTTATCACAGGGGTAGCAGGAGCCAAATGGCAGTCAGACAGGGTTGGGAAGGCTCAGGGGCAGAAGACATTGCTACAGCAGCAATCCACAGATAAAGCTGTTGTAGAAAGGGAGTTCTTATGGTGGTATCATAACAACACATAACCACCAGTGCAGTCAGCAGAGTGGTTTCTCTCCTTCTCTTGAGTCACAGGAACAGGTTCTTTGTGGCACTGGAGCAGGTTGTCCAGAGAGGTGGTGGATGCCCCGTCCCTGAAGACATGCAAGGTCAGGCTGTAGGTGTCCCTGTTCATTACATGGGACTTGGACTAGATGACCTTTAAGGGTCCCTTCCAACTCAAACGATTCTATGATTCTCTTCATCTCTTCCTAAATTCTTTCCTCCCTACCCTGAGTTTTCTGTTTTATAGTCACCTGTAAAGGATCTAGAGTTATAAATGTATTGAAGAAATACACACAAATGTATTTCAAACATTTTTGGACATGTGCCACCATTCTATAACATTTGTGTTTCAGAGATACCATCTCCAAGGGTGACTTCTCAGAATCAGATGTGGTTTGGCTGGCACTGCAGCTTTGTTCATTCCTGTGTACAGCCATTTCTCCTGAAGGCTGTGCAGGGTGAGCATTTTTGCTCTTCATCTTGATAAGACATAAGCTGACATTTTTGCTCTTTAGTACTGATGTTACAGAAACTCTTAAAAAATGTATCAGATAATGTGCTGACAGGGAGGACACATCGGTCCAGCTCCTGCATCAAAGGCGATGCAAAAGGTGTAGAAGAGTCACATGTGCCATGTGATAGCAGAGGTGGGGTTATTTCAATCCACCTGAATGTTTAATATCTGCGTCTTAAAATAGGTTAAAATGAAAATCCTTTCACGCTCTGGGATCTCTGGCAAACTGTAGTGCCACAGTGCTAGGTCTTGGCCAGCTACCGAAGTCCCTGGGAAGCAGGATTTGGCTTGTGATTGGAACAAGGGACTGGCAGTCCCCTGACATTTGTTGCTGTCTCCACCATGGATTTGAAATGGTGGCTTAGGGTTAGTCTTTGTTTTTCCACCTGGCTGTTCCCCTGCCTGCAATAATCAGTTTCCCTCTGAAAGAAGTGCTCATGCCAGGAAACAAATAAGGTCCAGCTCGGCCATGGCTTGAAATGCCAGGGACTGCTCACCATCAGGGCATGTGTTAAGTAACTGTGCCCTTTTTTGTTGAGGCTGTTGTCTGTCAGCAGCAACGGGAACATAACCTCATCACCATCCTCTGACATAACGAAGGGGTTGGGTCACAGGTTGAGTACAGGAGAGTTATGAATGCAGGTGCACAAATGGTTTTTACATGAAAATACTCACATTTTCCTGGCACAGGTGATGCACATGATGTGAACAGCTTGGAGAACTGCTTTCAGCAGACACGCTTTGCAAATAGTGTTTGCTTTGTTTCGAAACAAGCAGGGAGTGATTGAAATGCACAAAGGTATTGGCAGCACCACAATGAGAAAGTTATAAAGCCACTCACACATGACCTGTTGACTGAGTTCACATACCGGGACATCTCTGAAGCTGGGATTTGTGAAAGAACAGAAGAGAATCAATCAGGTCTATTCAGTGGGTTTTGAGTGCTCAACTCCCTTCAGCATTTTAAAAAATGGTGATATGGATTTAATACAAAAAGGAGCACCCATGCAGTTTCCTCAGTTTATGCCAGCGATCCTTGGCATGGGCTGCAGGGCCGAGGAGATGTCACAGCAGGGCAGAGGCTGCTGGTGGTGCCACACAGCAGCTGGCAGCAAGGGCTTGGCAGCTTTCTGGCTATGGAGCTGAAACTGCAGGACAAAAGAAGAGCAAGGACCAGGCATGCTCCAGAGGAGAATAGATCAAACACTCATAGGCAGTCAGGCAAAGAGAGAACCTGCTTCCTGATTCAACAGCAAACCATTTACATCTCAAAGATTTTGGTTCAATTAGCACCTTTCTCAGCATGCAGAATATCCCTCTTATTTCTTTCCAAATCCAGGCCCTAGGTCACCAGCTCATTCCTCCCAGCAGGTAATTCTGATGAATGGAGATGCTGTGAGGTCTTGTCAGGACACAAGGGTGATTAACTCTATGGCAAGTATCTCCAGCATAGACCAAACATTAAGATTCAACCAGAGAACCTAGAAGCAGGTTCTGACCTGATTACTTCAGATAAAGTCTCAGGTAACCCCAGTAGCTACAAAGGATTTCTCTCAGTCTCCTATTAGTATAAACAGTCCAAAATCCAGAACTAACCTCCCTGCTCTGTGCAGCAGCAATGATTTCATGTGGACAAGAGTGGATCCTGCCACAGGTTGCTTTTGGAGTGACCTCCATTTTGTACTCCACTCTGGAAAACAATGGCTAATTTGGGGTAAGCGGACCCACTTTGAGTTGTGCCTCACGATTGCGTGCCAGCTCATTGTGTATTCAAAGCATGAGGCTCCCCGAGGTGGGCTGCTTTCCCACCTCTCTCTCAGTGGGGTGATCCACATGAAGTGAAGGGACTGGCGACTGAGGCCAGCAGCTTGGAAGAACCACATTCTGCCCTTTGTCACCTTTCAACCAAAATGGTGACCTAGATGATGGAGGCAGAATGTGCAACCCGGGGAAGACTTAACTGGTAAGTTTAGCTGATTTCAGTTTATACATTAAAAGCAGGGTTTGCTCTTGCTATTATATACATTTTGAACTGGATGCACACTACCCAGATCCACTTGCTATTTCAGTCTGTAAATGTCAGGAGCTGTCTTGGCACATTAGCGAGGGACACACCATATAGGCTATTTCTGTCCTATTTTTTAGAATAAAATTGACCTTTTCTTTTTTTCTCCAATATTGCCCACAGGAAGAGCTGGGCCATCTCTGGATTTTATATTATCTGCAGCAAAATTCTCATTTTCCACCTCCTGACTTACATGGCAGGATGTGGTTGTCAGACAGTGTTCTACTTGCTCTGTGTACACTCTCTGACAGTGCTGACGTGTTTATTATGATTAATAAACACTATTATTCATAGCACAGCGACAGCTAGAGAGCGTGATGATAGATGAGGGCCCTACTCCTGTAGGCCCAGTAGAAACCCATAGGAAGAACCAGGAATTTAAATAGACAAAGAATGTTATTACTGTTTTACAGGTGAGATCCAGAGAGATCTAAGAATTTGTCCCATGCCTCACAGGAGGCCGTGCAGAATCAGAAGCCGAGCTGACATCCCCTGAGCTCCAACCATACGCCTCTAATTTTACTGAGACAGGAACACAGAAGGAAACCACTGTCATACAGCCAAGAGCATCACAGGATATACACTCATTCTTTCAGCCTCGTAGAGCTGCAGCACTTCTATTTCTTTGTTTGTTTGTTTGAGTGTTACCCTTCCCTAGTGATTATTTCTTCTCCTTTTTTTCTTGGTTTGCAACCTGTGAGTCATCATAGTGCAGATGAAAATTTCATCTGAAACAAAAGGAGCTCTGTTTAAATCCGCAAAACAAACACATTTTTTGTTTTTTGTTTTTTTCTTTTCTAATATCAAAGCGGTAGCAGATTGGGCCCTACAAAAAGAAACAAGTTCCACTTGGATTAACATTGGATTACCTTTTATTGCACCTGACCTCAGCTCTCTGTCTGATGATAACTGTGCCTTCCTATTTTCTCTCATCAACCCCTACTTCAGTCTGCATTTGCAGCCACCTTTTTGCAGGTAACCTCTTTTCTGCTGATGGAGAACTCCTACGCTATGAACATTCCCAGAAATCACGTTGCTGTTGCATTTTGGCTGAGGAATGAGGTGGTGAAGGGCAGTCTCCACATCAGCATTTGCTTTTTTCTTTCCCATAGCTGCCATGCTTCATTTCAAGGCATCCTCATCCAGATGGGTATGATTATAACCTTGCCAGTCTACATCCCATCCCAGATACTGCTGGACTTCAAAATTTTCCTCTGGCAGGCCTGTGACATGGGTTAGGACATCCAGGCATTCAACACGTAATTGGGGACTGCTCATGGTGTTACTCCAGGAGTAGTATTTCATGGATGGATGCCCTTCTTCCTCCAGAGAGGCAGCAGTTTTAGGATACCCAACACAAGTGTCATCACCCAGAGCTGCTTGGAGGAAGGAAGAGCATTTCTCTGGAATAGCAGCCTCTGTGGATTGCCAGGGCTGTAGATTAGTAAGACGTGGGCCCGCAACCATAGAGACAGTTTTCTTCAGGAGGGGAACATGTTAGCAGCGTCTGCAAAGTGCAGCTCCTACAACAACAGAGCAGGTTGGGTGGGCAGAATATCAGTGCTTGTGTTGGAGTTGGCCAGGGTACAGAGAGTTGCAACACTCCTCCTCTTCAGAAAGCTAAAACAACATGAACCTAGCGCACAGGCAATGACACAAGATTTAGCAAGGTGCAGTTATTAGTGTTCCCATACTAAAAGGCCTACAATATCAACTCCCTCCAGAAAGACAGCATTTTGGCACACAGATAGGGCTTTCTGGTGCTGCAGCTATAGCTCACATATTACTTAATTTGGGTACCATTTAGAGGTCATAAATACACAGCTGACAACGCAGTGGTAAATCTGGTCAAGGACATGGACTTGTGGGTCATTTTCCCTCATAACATACTGCAAACCAGTATTGAAAAGTGCTTTCTTCTTTATAATGCTAGTTTTTGCAAGGAAGGTAGAATGAAGCCAACTTTCCCTCAAAGAAAAGAGAGCAGAAGGCAAAATCTAGATGTGCTGGTATCGAGAGAAAAGAAGGTGTCATGAATGGCCGGGTTTGAAGGCAAAGACCAGACATGATTTAGCCTGCTCTCTCCTCTTCCCTTTGTTTAAGGACAACTGACTGCACTTTCAGTCTATTTCAAAGGAGTGTTTCACTTTAGATGTTTCAACTCCAGGCATCTGCTCTTCCCAAAACATGAATAACCACAGTGTGTCATTACACCATTTAGAACTGGGTTTCAGGGATACTAAATGCCAGACCCCAAAGGCTTGAAGTTGGATATGCAAATGTGGAGATACTGGAAAATATGTGACCTTATAGGACCATTTTATTTTGTAGAAATGAGGCTATTCCTATTCAATGCTGAACACATCCAACATCCACAGATCTAACGGTAGATGCCAGGTCGCAGGAGAATATAATGGCTATGAGGAAAGGGTGTTCATTAACACCATTAAAAGACGCAGAAACTGCTCCTCTGTCCACTCTTCCTTTGGAGAGGTTTACAGAGGTTTACATTTTTCATACACCTCCCATCTCTCTTAGGCACAACAGGTCACATGGAGCTACCTCTCTTGGGCCATCCATTGTGTACACATGAGGAAAAACTGAGATACGTCTAACAGTAGCCTCAGCTTACAAAACACCCTGCCTCACACATCTGAGTCATGTGTATTTACCTTGACAACAGCTGCATCACAGTTCCTGTATCTTTGTGGCTTTTTGTTCTCTGCACTTTGGCATTTTAAACCAAAGGCTGATTGCAATCTGGAGTTGGACTTTACCAAATTTTCCATTTTTGATGGCAGTCTTGTCAGACCTCTCAAACCACAAAGACATATCAGTGGTAAGGGAGTTCTGAGAATGGGCAGACAGTGCTGGGAGCAGTGCTGACTGATCTGCCTGGCTCACTCTGAGTCAGAGCTGAGCCCATCAATGGAGATCAGGAAGCACAGTGCCCATTAAGGTACCATGTTTTGAATGAGAGAAGACCTCCACTGGGTCACCATGGGGAGTATGGCTGGTGTCAGATCCCTTATAACACTAATTGAGGAGCTCACCAATTAGCCGTGTATGTGAACAGCTCTCTGACCTAAGCTGGCTTTACCAGCACACATTATCTAATGGCTTGGAAGGGAGAGGGAAGCTGTTGTCCCTGGGAGGCAGAGGGTCACTGTGATCTAATGTCTGTATTTGCAAACCACGTCTTCTTACACATCCCTTAAACATCCATTTCAAATAGTATTTTAAAAGTAGCTATGAGACAGACTCTAAAGCAGATTCTTGTAAAAAATCATTGGTTCACAGATCAGTATCCAAGTGGCCTTTTCAAACTACAAATATATTCTGCCCTCTTCAGACTTCCTCTGCAGTAAATAATGGATTAAGTCAGGAAAATTGTATTATAATGAGAATGACACGAAGCTTTAATGATACCAGAACTAGGAAAACTAACCTTATTTTCTGTTCTCCTCAGAAATCAGGATAAGGCTTATCATTAACAAATCATGACCAGCTTTAATTGAGCAATTAAGGACAGTAGCAAGATAATAGCAGTATCTTGGAGAGAGGGTATGTTCATAAAGGTCTTCCAGAGCCCAGCACTGGTACAGGTTGTCCAGAAAGGTGGTGGATGCCCCATCCCTGGAGACATTCAAGGTCAGCCTGGATGGGACTCTAGCTGTAGGTGTCCCCTGTTCATTGCAGGAGAGTTGGACTAGATGGCCCTCCAACTCAAACAATTCTGTAATTCTATGATTCTATGAAGGCCCTGGTGCAAGGACCAAACATCACTGCACATTCTCCACACCAGAAGAGCCCAAACATATGCTGCAGAGGTAGGATCTACTTTGCTTGCCTTCTCTTGCACAGATGAAGCCTCCACTGCTTGCATCATAGCCCAGCTACAATTAAGGATATGGAGTGTGGGGAATGCTTCCTTCTCTCACTGAAATCCAGCAAACCTGTGAAGATGCTCTTGGGGAAATGGAAGCAGTGACTCTAAAGGCTCTCAGACTGACTGTGTGAAACCTAGGTCTTGTAATTTCTGTGCAAATGCTTTAACTAATAGACTTCTATGCAAAAAGAAGGAATTATCCATTCCAGTTATGTTCAGGAAGAAAAAAAGTGAGCTAGTAATTTCTACCCAAGGGGAAGAAATCTAGCTACGTATGGCAGTGCTTTGAAAATCCCCAGTTTGGATGACTGAGCACCTCACTACAAGACATTGAGGCCCTGGAGTGTGTCCAGAGAAGGGCAGTGAAGCTGTATGGGGAGTGGCTGAGAGAACTGGGATTGTTCAGTCATAGAAGAGGAAGCTGAGGGGAGACCTTATCACTCCCTACAACTCCCAGAAAGGAGGAGGTGGTGAGGTGGGGGTTGGCCTCTTCTCCCAGGTAACAGCAATAGGATGAGAGGTAATGGCATCAAGTCGTGCCAGGGGAGGTTCAGGTTGGATATTAGAAAAAATTTCTTCTCTGAACGAGTAGTGAGGTTTTGGAACATGCTGTCCAGGGAGGTGGTGGAGTCACTGTCTCTGGAGATTTCCAATAAAAGGGTAGATATGGCACTGAGGGACGTGGCCTAGAGCAGTCACAGGCATGGGTTAATGGTTGGACTGGATGATCTTAGTGGTTTTTCCACCTTAATGATTCTATGATTCTATGACTAGCCTAGCCACTTCTTGTTGGCCCAAGGGACACTATGGTATGCAGCAATCTTTCACTCTCTTCCACTCTGTTTTCCACAGGATGGAGATGCAGGTACACAGGCTGGAAGTCATGACCCCTTCCAACCTGGCCCTGGCTTGGTTGTATGGATGACCATAATGTGAGCTGTGGATCTTCAACACTCTGCAGCTAGGACATAGCCACGTGTCCCAAGTTACAGGTTCACACCTAATTCAGGCTTTCACATAGGCATGTAAGCCTGGGACTTTCAAAGACTGATTTCAAAGACTGATCGCTTCCTCCCATTTTAGACTGTCTTAGCAGGGTCCTGCTCAGCACCCTCAATATTGTGGGCCCCATTCTGAGCTGCCAGCTGGCCTTTTTGAGCACAGTGCCATAGATGTTCAGCCCATGTAAGGCTAAGGGCCTTCTAGCTGCAGATAGGGAGCCTGCCTGTCACTTGCAACTTCACACCCTTTCTCCCAAGCTACTGCTTGAGTTTTTCCAGCTTCTGGGGCAATAATTTTCCCCTGCTGTTCTTACACTGCTGTTCTCTTGCTGTTAATCTCATGGCCTTGAACTCACAAACCTTAATACTGTTGTTATGGTAAGTTCTCATGGGAAACAATTGCCACTGGAGTAAGATTCATTCCTTCCTCCCAGCCCCTTTCCCTTGCGGGTAGCTTTCTATTAGGGGATCCAAAAATGCACATACACAAATCTCAACTACCACTCAGCATGCATCACCCACTCTGAACAAAGCATGGTCCCAACAGTACGGTAAGCTGGAATCTCTCAAGCACAAATCTCTTCCATAGAGAATGTGAGCAATTTCTGATGAAAACTGTTCCATAATTATTGAAAGTTATAGTGGGAGGACCCTGCTACACTGGAGAGGACACATAAATGGACATCCCATTGTGTGCCTTCCCAACTGACCACTCAGAGAATTTTCCCTTTCCCTTCTCTCCCTGCTTCAATGCTCATGCCTTGCTGTCTCTGATAGGCCAATAGCAGCAAATGCTGCTTGATAAGATGATTGCAAACATGGCACACTAAGTCACGATGTGGTTATGACTAGAGCTGAGAAAACTCTAACATCTTAGCAGTGTTTTCATAGCTCATCATCCTTTCAACCAGTCTGGTTCTGAAATGTACTGAGCCCTTTCAAGAAAAGGACTCATGAGGTGTGCAGCTCAAGTTCAGAGCAGGCCCTTAAAATGAGCTCTGTCCACCTATTTTTTAAAAAAATCAAACAAAAACAAAAGACATCAGCTTAGCCAGTTTTACAGTGATGGCCTGAGTTAAGATTTCCTGATGTTAAAGAACTGTGGACCTACTTCCTTGACGCAGTGATGTCAGTTTTTGACTGGTGAGGATTTTTTTAATCACCTTTATCTTTAGAACCACCCAGTAATTAAGACCCAGAAAGGACTGTATGAATATGTTTGCATGCAAAAAAAATGATGTTCTTTGTGGAGTAACTGATTATATTAGCAGCTTCAATTCTGAAGAGTTCCTTTGACCTGCCAAATCTCAGGAGTCAATCCAGCTAAGAAAGATGTGATTTCTTTGTATCTTTTCCAACTGCTGCTAGAGTCATTTCAGCCAGAGTAACAACCAACACAAACTGAGAGGAAGCACAGGGAGCACACAGATCCAGAAGGCTCAAACTGAAGAGTATGTAACTTTGCAGCATCCTGGAAGACAGCTGCAAGGTGTTTGTTAGCCACAGTGATACATGAGATAGAAGGAAAGATGACTAACAAGCCTTTCACTTGAAATTGTTGCTGCCTCATAATCAGTAACACTCAGCCTCCTCCAGGCAAAATCCTCCATCAGCCCCAAAGAACAGACAATGCAATGAATGAGTAAACTGAAGCTGGGACACAACAATTTCTCAAATCCCTTGCCATTACTGATTTCTAAAAGCAGATCTTTGAGCTCTAGCATTCAGCCAGCAATGCCCTTGCTTTGGAATCATCATTGGCTCGACGACTTCCAACATAACTCACCCATTACACATTGTCTAGGGTTCAGCTGTCATGGCTACAAACAGTGAAATAAGGAGAGATAAGAGATCACCCAGATTGCTGGCAACAGTAGAAGCTGTAGAGCAACTTTGGCAAGGCTGTTCTGCTGTCTGGCAGAAAGCGGAGCAGAGAGAAAAACAAGGCTCTGCCCTTTCTGGGGGCTCAGTTCTTGGCATACCACTAGGAGAGCTTGACAGAGGTGTCCATCACCCAGGACTGATGGAAGCCATCCTTCTGGCTTATCAGGGCTCTTTACAGGCTTGGGACATCTCCCCATGCATGGCGTTTGCCAGTGGCAGGAGATGCTGGGGGTTGGAGTTACCAAAGCCTAAGGAGGAGCCGTGTGCCACCTGAGCACTGTCTCATCGTGCGCTCACACCGAGCTGGCAACCAGGGGAGGTTAAAGCTCATTAGAAAGGAGTCGGGGTCCTTTCCAAATGGGAAAGCTCAGCAAGCGGGGGATGCAGGCATGCTAGCTGAGCTGTGGTAACTGTTCATGTCCACGCTCCTACCCCTTTGCCAATAGCAAGGAAAGCGCATTCATCTCACCCTCTTCCACCGGGGCTTAACATAATGTGTTCTATCTCATGGCTGCCGTAGGCTGTGTATGAATCAGTCAGCTACTGCAGTGCAGCCAACATGTAGGAACTCAACCGTGCATCCCAGCCCTCTGGGCTACCTATTGTCACGCTGTCCTTCCTCCCACGTTTGTCTCAGCTTGTCTGTGACCCTGTGGGGTTGGGTCACATCAGATTTACTTTGTGCCTTGCCTTAGCAGGGACCAGGTTCCCATTTCATTTTGCTGTGTGGTTTTCACTTTTCTCGGCTGCTGTAGTTTAGATGCTTCTCCCTCCTTTGCTGAGCTTTGGAAATATTTTTTTTATGGTTTTATTTAAATCACCCATTGCCAAGCCTTTCTATTCATATTCAGATGTTCATCTATTGCTCTTCCTGGAAGTAATAAAGCTCTCTTCATAAGCATGCAAACAAAAAAATAAGCTTAGCACCAAAAGCTGTTTGAAACAGATAAAGTTTAAAGCATTACATAAAAAGTGGGGCTGGTTTTTGCAGTCCTCATTGTACTTGGAGCAGCATTTTGTCATTATAACTTTGGACTATATAGCAAAAGAACCTTGCAATAAAAGGCTGCCATAAATTGACCTTTTGTTGCAAAATCTGCCATTCAAGCATAAAGCAGCGAGAAAGGCTACATAAGCTGTGTTAAAAGTAGGTCACTGTACATCCACTGTTGCCATGGAGGGTCCTGGCTGCGTGCTGCTCACTGGGTTTCTCATTGGAGCACTGATATGCATGCAGGAGATATTCTCAGCTCACCCCACAACTTCGCACTGGATAGAAAGGACAGGGTGGTATTAAGGGATGTTGAAAAGCCATGTTCCCAGGGTTGGACTGCTGTGGACCATCTATAAAGGTGATTTCTGAGAAATGGGAGATCCTGACAGCAGGAACAGTGTTTCTGCAAACAGCATGATGGCTGGCACTGCCACCATTGGGTAGGTTCCTGGGCTGTAGAAGTGACACCCAGAGCTGGTGGGAAGCTCTAAATGAAGGAGCAGTACTTCAGGTCTGCATTGCTCCAGTCTCGGTGAGCCTCTCACTCTGTGCTGTGCTCCAATCCAGTGCTGGAAAACGCTGCCTGAGTGGGCCTTATACAACAGCAGCACTTCTCTTCCTCCAGTCCTTCATAAAGGCACCCAGTCTTTTGTCCTAGTTTGCTCTCAGCCAGAGAGCAAAGAGAAAGAAACTTTTATCTCGTCTGCAACTGCGATGCCTGCTAGAGGATCCCTGTAGGTTTTTTTTTCAGCCTTGTTGACATTACTGAAGAGAAAGTTGAACTCAAGCCTCCAAGAGTCAAGAGGATCTTTCTCCACTGACTCCAGCGGGCTATAGATATCTACAGACATTATCTGTAAAACCACCACGCTCCAGGAAAATGTTTCAGGGAACAAAGCTCTAAAATGCTTTTCTGAATAGGAGTGAATTTAAGCTCATGGTCAAACATCTTCTTGACTCCAACCCTAAACAGCACAATACAGATAAAGAAAACTTAGTCATAGGAACTCCTCAAGAAAACAATTATAACATCCCTGTTTCCCATGGCTGCCCAAGCTTATCTGACTCAGTTGCACTAACAAGACTGGATGCAGAATCCCAGCTCCTCCTTGTCCTTGGCAGCTGGAAGGTGATGGAAATCAAAAGCACTTCCCCAGAATGGGGAACCCCTGTGCCAGCTCTTTCTTATCCTCAGCTCATGTGTTTCCTGTTAAAGATTTTACACAGCAGCAGGGAGGAGCCTTCATTTACCATCCTTGACATAAGATGATATGATAGACTGAAGGAAAAATTGTTCTCCTTTGTGCTCCATTACAGACTTACACACTGAAAATATGCAGCCTTTGATCTTGTTCTTCTTGTGTTCTGCATCATTTTTTGCAGCTTATAGGAAAAAAAAAAAGATCGTGTGTAGGTTTAAAAACAGACTGAAAGCAACAGAGTAGCTAAACATTCTGATTTGTGCTTATTTTTGCACAATACATGTCTTAACCATTTTAATAGACAATCCATCCACCCACCTTCCCCTTCCATGGGCTGATGTTCATAATGGCTTAAGCACTGTCAGAGGGGGGAAGAAACAATGGAAGCTGATAAGATGCTGGTGCCTAGTCATGAGAGGAAAGAACAAAGGTGGATTTTATTATTGTTGTTATAGTACTGGATAGATATTAAGTTGTAATATTCTTCTGCAGCACTTCTTTCCAAATGAAAGTGCATTTCTCTCTACTCCATAAACATGACAGAAAACTTGCTAAGCAGAATGAGTGGCCCAAGATCACACAGAAGTAGAACAGCAAAGTTTGATATGCTTATCTAACAAAAAAAGTGATACATTTAACATCTGTTTGCAACTTCTTTTGAAGGATTCACATAAAAACACATTGAATAGGTTTGAAGATACTATACACTAAAAGGTCCATGGCCTGTGGTATGCAGAAGAACGAACCACAAACATAGACTTAAAATATGTTCTACACATAAGCTCTAAACTTTTTAAATCCCCTGAGACAAGTATTGTGGTATTAGTGTTATCTCTGTAAGACTGATTTTCTAAACACTTTATGCAGTTGTCTGTGTATTCAAACATGTATATGTACAGATGTGCTCATCTTTGCAGAATCACAGAACAGCTGAGGTTGGGAATCCACCTTTGGAAGCCATTTAGTATAATCCCTGGTAAAAGCAGGGCCAATTAAAAGAGGTTGCTCAGGGCCCTGTCCATTTGGGTTTCTAATATCTCCAAGGATGGTGACTCCACAACCTCCCTGAGCAACCTGCCACAAGGGCACATTGCTGCCTCATGTGTCACTCCTCCCAGAATCGTATCATGGATGAGTAGTAATCGCCTCAAGTTGCACCAAGGGAGATTCAGGTTGGAAACTGGGAGAACTTTCTTCTCTGAAAGAGTGGTGATGCATTGGAACAGGCTGCCCAGGGAGGTGTTCAGTAAAAGGGTAGATGTGGCAGTTAGGGACATGGTCACGGTGGTGATGCGTTGATGGTTGGACTAGATGATCTTATGTCTTTTCCAAACGTAAAAATTCTATGATTCTCTGTGCAAATTAGATGAAGGTGCATTTGGCCTCAATGTCCAGGTCAGTAATTGAAGAGATTAAACACCATTGGCTCCAGAAGTGACTTCTTAGAGTGCACATCAATATGGACTGATTTCCATCTACACACTATGCTGTTTATCACAACCCTTTGAGTCCAACATGATAGTTAGTTTTCAGCCCACCCCATTGTACACTTATCTGGTCTGTAATTCATCAGTTTGTCTGTGAGGATGTCAAGGGAGAAAATGTCAAGAGCCTTGCAAAATAGCACCCACTGCTTTCCCTTTGTCCACTGAGCTGTCTTCTCATTGTAGAAAGCTATTGTACTGGTTGAACATGATTTCACTTTTGTACAGCCATGCTGATTACTCTCAGTTACTTGGGTTTATTTGCTTCATCACCCTTCTTAGTTACTGGAAACCCAGTTATATGACCCAAATAAATAGGGGTGAGGGGAAAATCAGATTACTTTATTTCTACAACTTACAAAGCAGTTCTTATTTTTTTTATAGAAGCATTGTGAGGCTTTGGAATGTCTGAAATACATACTGAATGTTACTTTTAGAAGAAAGGAATAGCTACATCATAGGACATCCTAAGGAAACCTAAGAAAGAATGTAAGATGTTCCTTACACAGCAGGAGTTCGGATCACTAGGTTGTTCTATTAGCAAACATTACCTATGATTTCCATGAGAATTTTGACCAACTTACAGCTCCTTCAAAATAACATATAGACATAAGGATGCCGTACTATCACAGAAAGCACGCAGTATTGTTCATTAGGTTATACACATTGTGGGTCCCATTCCCGACTATCTCAGGAGTGCTAGAAGGTCCAGTTCAGGCCAGTCATTCAGCACTTGTTTTGGAATCAGACAAGCTATTACTGCTCATCTGTCCCTTACTAAAGGACAGTAGCATGCTTAGAAAAGGTCCTATATCAAGCTTACAGCAAGCAATAAAATAGAAAGCACTAAAACTCCAAATGTGAAGACAGCTCTAACTTCATATTTCAGAGCCCGTTGTTTCTCAGATTTACACAGGAAGGAGAAAGAATGAACCCAGTGACTGTGAAGTTACTAACTGCCTCTTAAAACCTGAAGAATAATTCTGATGGTTATTTATGACATGTGTATTAGAAAAAGAAAGAAAGAAAGAAAATCGGATTTGAAATCAGAGTTCCTACCGCTCGTTTGCAAATTGTTGGAATTGTTTTAAAGCTTATTATGACTTGCCTGCTCTTTAAATAGGCAGGAATGAGGAACACAAACATCAGCTGTTACCTCAGGCAGATATCTCCTACCATGGGGCTACTCAAGTGCCAGGATCTGACCTGGGGTTGGGGTTGCTGCAGGTCGGCTGGGGAAGGAGCCCCGCTCAGCAAACTGGAAGTAGCCCTCACCCTGGGGAGCAATAGCACAGTTGGCCCTGTGCTAAGGAACAAGACACTTCTCTTTTAAAAGGATTCTTTGTTTCTATAAATAATGCGTAAAATCCTTAAAAGTGCAAGTTTACTTTCTCAAAAGCAACAGGAAGCCCTTGAGCTCAAGTCTCCAAAGCAGCTGCAACTGAGTTAGTTGATCACAGGGATCTGTAGGATCCAACATGCCCAAATACTGAGAATGTGGGCCAAGAGCTTAGGTTTCACTAGTAAGCATCAAAACAAGGACTCCAAAGAATTAGCTTTTGAGAGTATTTAGCTGTTCAAATACAGCATTGTGAAGCACATCAGTAGCACCAAAGCACTCCTTGTAATTTTACAGCTATTCAAATTTACAGCATTTCAAATACTGAACTTGCTTCCAGTCAAGTATTGCTTTTTTGTCCTGCAAAGAGTTCTTCTGAAGGACAGAAGTTTTACTTATATGTGAAGAAGTGAATAGGACAGAAGTTTTACTTATGTGTAACTACAAATGACAAGTAATATTAAAAAAACAACTAGTGAAGACAAGATAGGACAAGAGGTAATGGCTTTAAGTTGTGCCAGGGGAGGTTAAGGTAAAATTTCTTCTCAGAAAGAGTGGTGAGGCACTGGCACAGGCTGCCCAGGGAGGTGGTGGAGTCACCGTCCCTGGAGCTGTTCAAGAAAAGAGTAAATGTGGCACTGAGGGACATGGTTCAGTGGGCATGGGGTTGATGGGTTGATGGTTGGACTAGAAGATCTTAGTGATCTTTCCAACCGTAATGATTCTACAATGCTAGGAAAGCTGGGAACCTGCTGTAGCAAGGGGCTGGATTAGACGAGGTCCAGAGGTTCTTTCCAAGACCTCTGATTCTGTGATTCTGTGAAAAGACGCACAGAGATGGCATTTTCATTTGCTCCCTTCTGCCAACACCGTTTGTTTTCATATGAAAACGAAAAGACTGTATAATTAAATTCAAAAGTAATCTAACAGAAATTCCACGTAAGCTGAACAACATTCAGTAGATCTGAAGCTGACCTGGCATTTGTGATGTTTCACTAAATCAGAGGTGCTATTTTTCTCATTGCTGTGTCCATGGGCTCAGGATGGTTGCATGTTCTCCCTCCAAAGAGATGTACCAGAGAACATTTGGTAGGAATGCATTATGTTTGCATTACTGCAGACTACATGATGTGCTAGTACAGATGTCAGGTGAGAATTTCAGTTACGATAAAAATCAGTACAAAGTCTGTAGCTGGCCAGCGTACCAGGAAACCTCTGCACATTTATGCAACTCTGCTTGTTCCAGACCTGTCAATCCAAACTGCCCCAGCTAAGAAAAACAAAGCAACTACAAGCAATTATTTTCAAATAACAAAGCTCCTAAATTGTAATTAAAGAAACACTGAGCTCTGTTCTATTCCCATATAAGACAACATTCCATGCATATCAGGGATTAGTCAGAATTCCCCTTCCTCCATCTTGCCTTCTTGTAATCTTTACTTTTAATAACTGTCAGCTTCCTAAACCACAAAGCTCTCTCTCCTGTTTTGCTGTTATTCACTGGGGCAAAATGAAATGCGAAGGCAAGAAAAGAACACAGGTGTGTTTATCCTGCGCTAGAGCAAAAGGAATTTGCACTCTAGCAGGAGTGGAAACACAAGTGAGGGGCTACGGGGTTGTTTCCAGCCTTTGCCTGCTGCGTTGTAGGTCGGCTCACTAAAGAACACAGCTAAAGCCGCACCTTCACCTGCCCCTACTGATCCCACGTGCTGTCCACCATGCCAGCTTGTCTCCGAGGGAATGTGGCCATTCTCTTCTTATCGTAGGGAGTCCCAAACTTGCAGAAAGAGCAGCAGGGTAGGAAGTATCTCAAACACTGCAATTTCTCTCTAAAAATCGAAGTTTGAAACCTCATCATTACGATGAGGGAGTAAGTGCCAAGGAGAGAGGTCTCAATGCCCTTCATCCCATTGGTGTTTCCGAACTGGAAGCCTGGAAATAACATTATCCAACCAGTGTTACAGAGCAGCTATTGAAGAAGACCCCCTCTCACTATACAGCTCTTGTGAAGAGGCCAGCAATCTTCCTCATGCCACAAATGGAAACATTCTTATGGCACACATCTTTGCAGAGGCGATGGGCCAGGTTTTATGAAGCATTTAGCTCACTGCAGATGTAGATAGATCTTGGAGAGGGATTTTCAGTGGTGTTTAAACCCCATCGACTTTCACAGCAATTAGATGTTGGTCACCTTTCAAAACTCCCACTAAGCAACACGCCTTCCTACTCTGGTTTTAGTTAGCAAAGGACAGTGCCCCTAAAAACAAGTTTTGAGGGGGATGGAAGAGGGTTGAGGCAATTACTTTGCTGAGAAAAAACAGGGAGAAATGAAACTTAAGAAACTGAAGAAACAAAAATTACACTTCGAATCTATTCAATAAAAATCCATATAAAACATTAAAAAAACTGAAAATATACTGGTTCAGGCAACTAGTTGTTTTTTTGTTTTTTTTTTTCCCTGTATTCTGGAGAAGAGGAGGCTCAGAGGAGACCTTATCACTCTCTACAGCTGTCTGAAAGGAGGCTGTAGCAAGGTGGGGGTCGGCCTCTTCTCCAGGGTCACTAGCGATATGAGGAGGTTCAGTTTGGATATAGGAAAAATTTATTCTCTGTAAGAGTAGTGAGGTATTGGAACAGGCTGTCCAGGGAGGTGGTGGAATCACCGTCCCTGGAGCTGTTCAAGAAAAGGGTAAATGTGGCACTGAGGGACATGGTTCAGTGGGCATGGGGTTGATGGGTTGATAGTTGGACTAGATGATCTTAGTGGCCTTTTCCAACCGTAATGATTCCATGATTCTATTATTTTACAGGATTTACCATAACACTCTTGTACAATTTGATCTAACATTCAGCAGAATTATTTCCCAAATCTAGTTCTTTATTTCTTCTACACACACAGTGTGTCAGTGCAGTAACAAGCTAGTCTTGCTGAATGATGATGAGCAGATATATCTTCATCACAAACATAGTGTCATCATGACCTGGAGTACTGACTACAAAGCCACATTCCATTACGCTGGAGCTGCAGAAAGAATACAAAGAAATGGATGGTAAGCAGGGAGGGACTTGAAAGAGTAGAGAGAGAAACAGAGTGCATAGTGCTTTTACGGTTGCTGTGCTCTTAAGCACATGGTGATCCCTCTCCAGTCCTGGGAGGAGAAAAAATGCAGTTGTGAAACCTTCTTCATACCCACTCTCCACAATACCGACTAACCAGTGGTAATGGTCCTTCTCTAAAGGCAGCTTTTCCAAGTTAAACACAATTACATAACCCAGTGCAATCACATAAATAACTACTATGCATACAAATCAGGTATCTTCCTCAGTATTTAAATGTGTGACCAGTTAGAGTATTCATGCTAATTCCTGCTTACAAAAATCAAATTATGAAGAAAATACTGTGAAGGAATGCCTGCATAGTCAATAGACAAACACTAAAAGCACATGGAAAAGGGCTCTGTTTTCCAAAGTAAATCCAGCAGTAGGTCTTCAGTTGCAAATACTATCAAATATTTTATTAATTTGAAGCTCATTGCTTAGCCTATGTATAGACCATATATGAGATTATTTTAAATTATTTCAGTACAAATGCTGGCATTTCTGACCACATTTTTCACACTGTCTCACTAAAAAAGGTGTTTTTAATTGCCGAGAATATTCTTGCATATGGATTTGTTTGTCAGGAACATATACAAATTTTTCTGCATATATTGCAGAGTACTACAAAACCAAAAGCCAACATCCTGCCAAAGCAAACACCAGAAAAGCAGTATTCTCTGTGACTAAAGGGGAGTAGTTAGGACACTCTTCAAAGAAGTGGGAGCTATGGAGCGAGTCTCTCCATTGACCACTAGGCTAAAAGTGAGAGTCTTCCTTTTGCCCAAACCACACTGCTGCCCAGCTGCATTTGACATAGACTCGAGCGTATTTGGCTTCCTATCAGTGCCTCTTGGAATGAAAGGGAGCACCTCCCTTGGCTCCCAGGTGATTTAATATCTCCATTTTCAACCATCAATTGATTTCAAGTTTCACTTACATTCTGAAGGCACATGAATAGCCCCAATAAAGCCTCAAATTAAGTGTATTAAGGCATGACTAGGTGAAATTTAAGACTAATGCAACTCGATATATTCAATAGGAAGCGCTCAAGTGTTGACTACTAAATGCTTGTAATCAATTTTTCCACAAAATCAATGAGAGAACTTGCAGAAAATTTTTAACATTAAAAACAAACAAACAAAAAAAAAACAAAACAAACTAACAAACAAAAACACACCAGAGCACCAGAGACCAAAGTGAAGATTAGTGTAATCTCCTAATTAACAATTCCCAAGTAATAAAGTCACTCTGTAAAAACAGTGACAAGGGTCCCAGCTCAAATTATGCTACAGATGCCCTCAAACTCTTGATTTTTATCCCACTTAGAGCAAAACACCTTCCGGTCCTTTGATACTAGAAGACAAGGGGGTGCTCTGTAGATAGAAGCAAGCTATACTGTCATGAAAAATTATAGCCTGCAGGGACACGCAGACCAGTTCAAAGGTTTCCTTTTTTTTTCTGTCCATTTGTAGGCTGATGGGCTCAAAGCAACTGACAGCAGCTGCTCAACTTCACCCTGGGCAAAACCAGAAAGGGGTAAGAGGAAAAGAAAAGGCTCCTTGCTGTCATTTGTCAGACATAATTGATATTTGGGGAACCTTCTTGCAAGGAAGGTGTACTGGTTGGATTTGGGGCTGTAGTGAAGGAATCACAGAATCACAGAATATCCGGAGTTGGAAGGGACCCATAATGACCATGAAGTCCAGCTCCTGGCTCCACACATGACCACCCAAAATCCAAACCCAATGTCTGACAGTGTTGCCCAAACACTCCTTGAAATCTGGCAGCTCGGGGCTCTGCCCACTGCCCTGGGGAGCCCGTTCCATGCCCACCACCCCCACCCACCCCTCCCCTGTCACAGCTCCATGCCGTTCCCTCGGGCCCTGTCGCTGTCACAGAGAGCAGAGCTCAGCGCTGCCCCTCCGCTCCCTGTGAGGAGCTGCAGCTGCCATGAGGCCTCCCCTCAGCTCCTCTGCTCTGGGCTGAACAACCCGAGGGACTTCAGTTGCTCTTTGTACTTGTCCTCTAAACCCTTTACCATCTTTGTTGCCTTCTTATGGACATTCCCTAATAATAGTGTTACGTCTCTCAAATATTGTGGTTCCCAAAAACTGCACACCAGTGCAGAGTAGAGTGGGACAAACGCTCAATAAAAGAGGAAAGGTCTTGTTGATTCAGTTCAGGGACCTTTGGGTGCTCAGGGTCTGGGAGAGTTGCAAGGAAGAAGAAATTTGGTCCACTGCAAGTGGGAAGGATCAGATCCATGCGTGCATTTGCGCATCAGGATCAGGGCAACTTTCCGTTCCTGAGCTTCTCAGGATGCCCACCTGGAGCATCATGGGTTGCCCTCCCCTGGAAGCCAGAGTGCAGAGGACTTCTGCCTTCTGGGGAAGGTCTGGGCACTTCCTGCTTCCCCCAGATCACTGGGAAGTCCTGTGCAATCTTTTCTCTCTGTTCCCTATGTGAAGCTGGAAAGCCCTGAAGAAACCCAGGTCTCAGCCTCCTACCTATAAAGCACCTGGCATGCCTAAGTAGGCGTATGCGTGACAGGAGGAGGCAGCTCAGAGATAGGGGAGGAGAGGACTGGGACATAGGCGAGGTGAGTAGGCAGGAGCAAGACAGGGCAGGCCCAGCTGCAGCAAGGGTAGGAAGTTCAAAGATGGAACGTGCAGCTAGGCACAGCTTCCAGCCTCCTGTACATGCTGCAGTGTGGCACTAGGAAGGCCTCCTGACATACCTGGATGCAGCATAAAAAACCTAAGACAGCTTCTGAGCAAACACCCTCTAAAGGTGATTGTTTTGAGGGTGATCTGGCAATGGTAGGGGTTAAATGTTGTGAAAGTATCAGCACCTGAACTACAGACCCTGTCTCAGATTTCAGGCATTATCATTTACAGACATCTAAAAGAATACACCCTTGTGTTTCATCGCACTATTTATTAAGCTATAAGGAAGCAAAGAGAGGGGTATCCATTGCTTCCCTACCTGCTCAAGGCTGTGATCAGACATACTAACAAAAGCTAAATGACCACTGACTCTCCAAACCACATCAGCTTCCATTAAAATTGGTAGTCAAATGGCAAAAACTCCAACTCCACTAATATTCAGGGAAGCTTTCCTGGCGTTTCTTCTCCCTCAGAAGTTGTTTTGCTAAATCAGACATTCAAAAGAGAGAGAATCCCACAGAACTGAAACTACTCGGGAAATCATAACCTTGTCACATCCTCTCTGCTCCTTGTCTGTGCTGACCATCAGCAGCACATCACTGACATGACGGTTACATGGCCACTTGTGCAGTCCTGCCCAGTGTGCACATGCCTCCTTGCAGCGTCACACTTCTCAGCCCCAAGCAGGAAGGCCACAGATGGATCCTAGCCACTACGTCTCTCCCTCCCCCTGCAATAAGGCAACTATTGGCCCATGCGATTTTTTTCTATTTCCTGCATTTTCAGCAGTTTGCAGAGTTAAAATATATTCAATTGCTTAACGAGGGATATCATCTGGAGCAAAATCAAGATTGGGAAATCTGCATTTTGTGTCTTTCTAAGCAAAATGCCTTTCGGTATCTTGAGAAAAAAATGCTTATTTTCAGCTCTGTCAGCCACAATTTTATCTCGCCTCCCCTCCAAATGCTTTCAAACAGAACCCAAACCTTTCCAAAGCTAACAAGGAAAGGATTTCTTCCTCCAATTGACGTGGAGTTAGCAAGGTTGTGATGAAGCACTGCATGCCGAGACCTGTACAATGTCAGCGACGAACATGTAGTAAGATGAGAAGATTCACTGTAAAACTCTGAGCAAAAAGGTTGGCCCCATCTCTCTACTGCCTTACGTATACATCATTGTTTCAACAACAGACAAACAGCAAGATCAGATTGTTTATAGGAGTGTGATGGTAAATCTTGACAGTGTTTTGTTTCTTCCGTAGTTAGTGATGACAGGTGATTATGAAAAGCAACTGAAGTCTTTCTTCCCAAATTAGATGATTCATAAGTCCTTGCTGATGGTGTTGTCTTCAAAATCAAAGGTTGTTGAGGATGGTGAGAGGAGGAAGAAGGAAGAAAGAGAAGGCACAAAGCATGAGTAGTGTCATGCACTTGCAGCAATCTCTGCAATCCTGAATCAGCCCTGTATGCATCCCTTGAAGATACAGATATGGACACTGCATGCAGTCCAACACACAGGTAAGAATGGGAGGAAAGCGTTAAGAAACACATAAACAATGGCTATGTGAAAGGCTGAAGATTAAGTGCAAATAACAGTCTAGACACCAAGTCATGCCCTGAAAGCCCATTCATAACTTCTCACATTAAACCATCACTCTGTGTACCCCAAAATGAGTAAGCCTGAGCAAAGCTTATAAAAACCCTTGCCAGAACACAGGGACCAAGAAGGGTGTGGGTTAATGTGTGCTACATCCTCACCTGCATCAGTCAGAGTAACTAGAACAAAGCCAATGCAGCTGTGCCAGTTTACACCCACTTAAGCTATGACCTGTTTAGACATTTTTGGAAGGAGTCCAGTGATAGAGTCTAGACATCGTTATTCAGAAATAACTTCATCTTTTCCTTTTCTACAGAAAGGAAGAGGAAATGTATGTCACAAAGCAACATTTCATGCAGAACAGCAGGGAAAGACTGGATGGTAACCCAATTAAAGGCAGATCAGAAATCTTTCAAAGCCATTTATAAAGTCACATAAACTATCTCTGTCTTCCTGTGACTGAATGAAAAGAGATTGCACATGGAGCAAGGAATCAGGTGATCTGCCTTGCAAAATCTTCTTCGCCTCAGAGAACAAAATTCAAGAGCCCATTTCATCAGCCTTGCCCCTTGGGTCACTGCTGCAATCTTCAGCTTTTGTCTTCCTCAGTTCCTGATCGAGCAGGCCCAGTGCCCAAGAAAATGAGTCTTGTTACCGTCCGCCATCTCATGTTTGCAAGGAAAAATCTAAGGTGCTTGCAAGGTCTTCTGTGTTTAGGGGCTATTTCAAACAGCAGATTTTTTTTTTACCCCTATCTGCTTCCTAGCACAGTTGTCTGAAGCAAAATATCTTCTCTAATTCTAATATTTTCTATCTTTCTAGCCTTTGTTGCCTCCAGGTCTCCTGGCCACAAAGTTTTATTTTTAGCTTATTTTTCTTTATTTAACTTTCATGGAAGCATTCAGCATGCTCCCTCCATCAAATATCAGCACCAAGAGGCAGGAGATGAGGGATTCTTTGAAGGGAACATCTGTGAAGTCTTTGTGCTATGCCTTCCCGAAGGCCCTGACATTCTGTCTCTTCCTTTGCTTCTACTTCAGCTTCTTGTCTCTTTACATGCAGCTTTTTAACTGTATTTTTAGATAGCTGAACAATTCAAACAGTTTGCCTGGAGCCAGCGTTTAAACTTAGACCTATATTTTCAGGGAAAAAAAAGGTTTAAAGTCAGACTGCTTATTTAGAAGTTTCACAAAGGTCAATCTCCTCCTGATATTTTTACATACCTTAGTTTTGTAGCTGCTTATATTCCCAGCAAAAAATGTGCACTTCTTAGAGGAACAAGTTATGGGCTTGAAAAGAAAAAGAGGCTACCAAATCAACAAAATGACTGTTTATTTACCTCCACTTCTCAGGTTAAACTCACTGGGACTGCTTGGGTACAGCCCAAGCTATGATTTGAAAAGATGAAAAGGTTTATGCTTGAGGTCCTCATACGGCTTCTCAAACATCACGCACTCCTCACAATGACCACTGATCCAATAAAAATATACTCATTTGCTAGTCCTCACTTACCAAAAACCTTTTTGTAGGTTAACATGGCAGGGGGAAGAAGTGTGCTGCATTACATGCTGTCTGTTCTCCTGTGGCTGGCCAAAAAGCAGGATAAACCTCACTTTGAGAGTCGGCTAGCTGAACAAAAGCATATTCACGTGCCTAGATTCTAGTCTGATCCAACAGGGCACAGGTTCTACTTACAAGCTTGGAACCACAGCCTTCAAAGATATATTGAAAAGAAATTCAAACAATCTCAGCAGCTATCAGAATGATTGGATATTTAGGAATAAAAATGCTAAAACATACAACCTCTCATCTCACAAGCATATCCCATCCCAGACTGCATGATTCACTGGGAGATAGAAATAGTCCTTGACACACAGATGAGTTCCCTTCTAGGAGATCTCCAGCTATCTCCACTACAGCCTGTCCTCCAGTCCCAGGAAATCCAACCTTTCTGAGTTTACTGAGATACCCGTTGAGAAACTGTCGCCATCAGCCACATGAAGACACTACATAAAGATGAAGGATGGAGAGCTCTATGGGATTCTCCATGGAGGAGGGAACAGTGGTTTCCCAAGGTCTTCATACAGGGTGTATCCACCTTACATACACCCAGCTGGGCTCTGGAAGGCCCGACACCAACCTCAGTAGCTGACACCTTGATTCCTCCCACAGATGAGGACAACGATCAGCTGCAAGGCTGTTCCCTAGACACTGTGACATTACAGGAGTTCCACAGGATCTGCCAGGAAACCATGGGAGGCTCAAGGGTCACAACATGGTTACCACTGTCTTAGCCTTATCTGCTTGGTATTGAGATTGCTGCTGTTATCATCTGCCTACCTAGTCTCCTCTATTGATGCTTTTTCACTGAGGCTCAGACTACTAATACGAAGGCAAATAAAACCAAACTCTGCTGTTCTTTGCTTTTTTTCCTGCACCAGTCTTGACCTGACTCATCCACCAATCACCTCTTCATTTTTTAATTGCTATTTCTGCTGGTGCTTCCTGTCCCTCCCATTTCTCCCATACAAAGGATACCAGCTACCATTCAGATAACAGGATCTTCAAAGACCGCCACATCTGCACTTTTGATACTTGGATACTTCCTTTCCCCTGCACTGCTAGCAGCATACCATTCCCCAGCAATAGCTTCTGACAATGTCATATTAGAGGAGACTGAGCAGAATGGAGACCAGAACACTGGTGTGTTGACTTGACAATGATAATCAAAGAAAATAGTATTTAGGTGACTCTGGAAGTAGATGAAAGGGTTTAGACAGAATGGGACTATGAAAGGAAAAACAACTGTGATGGGACTGTACCGGAAGGACAGTTTGCCACGTTTCATCCACTCTCTTATTTCTATCCATGGGAATTTATAGCATGCCTAAAGTAATACAAAGAAATTTAGCCTTCTTGTGGCTTCAAAAGGCAAATCCAAAACAACTGTGTATCCTTGATATTTGCTTATCTGGGCGTCAGCTCACTGACCTGTTCCTTTCTCAAAGTAAAACAAAGAATCATACTAATCTCCAGGAAGGTGTGAAAATTAACTCAGTAACTCTAATGCTAGTTCTAAGAACTACAAAAGGGCCTGTGAGGAATTTAACATTTGCAACTTCAGTGCAGCATTAAATAGAAAACACTAGAATATGGTCCAAAAACTGCATGGCAAATCTCTTAAAGCTGGTCATTCAGCAGATATTATCCTTCTTTTGCACTGAACAAAGCAATGTTATCATATGGATAACGCAACATGTAATCATGCAGTGAAAATCTGTACCATAATGCATAGAAAGGGCAAAAAGTAAGGTTACACAGTAAATGTTAATTCTAATATTTTTGGAGTTGTTGCATTTGTAACTTATTTTTTTTTTCTAATACAGCCTTTTCAATGAAATATCAGTATAAAGCAGTGAAAAAGAAATTCAAACGACAGCTGGATGTCATTTTTTCCCCCCTAAGGAATGTCACGTTTGGAATGGCCTAGTGGGCAAAGGCAAATACATAATGGTTATTCAGAAAGCAATTAGATTCTGACCGCAGGGAAATGTTTTCTGAATGGACTGAGGTTTAATAGAATAGACCCAATAGTCTTTTTTGTTCCTTTATTTCTTATATAAGGAATCTTTTTTCCTTAGAGTTAAGATCTGGGTTAACACTGAACACATAATTATACTCTTCATCCAGTTCTTCACTATGAACTCATACACGCATCTTTATAGTTACAACAGCTGCATTTTCAGATAGATATAAATAAAAAATGGCTAAAGATACTCTTAAGCAAACAACTCTATACCTGCCCTTAACCAGAAGCCCAGTTAATGCTGGTGGATTTTTAGCCTTTTCAGTTACAGAAACATGGCATTACAGAAGTAATCAGTATCATGGGTTGATGCAAACATCAAAAGCAAGTAGTAACTCAAGACAAAACTAAAAGGATTTTACATGCCTTTGAGCAATTCTGATGATTTAGATATCTCACATCTTCTTTTGCTAGATCTTTCAGCTCGAAGACATGAGAAGTTACACTGTACAAAAAGCTAATAAATAACCGGACTAATTCTGCTCTGAAAACAAGGGTGAATCTCAGAGCGAAGGCAAGATGGTTCAGGTAGTAGGCTATGTAAGCCAGTGCTGCTACAAGGTCTCTTCAGAGGCTAATCTGCAGCAGAAAAAAATAACGCTGCTATCCATCACTGTTGAATACATAAGATACTATAAATACTTAACTTTTCATATTCTCACACCCCTGTAATGACAAATTGTAAACACATATATTACCTGGATAAACAACCATAGTCAAGATTACTAAGTAACATAGTACAAGTACAAAAGGGTGAAGGAGGGCAGAGGGGAGGGAATACAATTTTTTTCTCTGTTTTTATTTTTCAAGGACATCCTCATACAAGAGGCAATTTCAACCTTAAAGGTGCAAGGTAATACAGAGGGGAAGCAGGCTTGCTGGACAGCAAAACATGTTCTTCTGTGTAGCAAAGTATCATCAGATTGGCTGAATTTATCATAGAATGGTTTGGGTTGGAAGCGACCACTGAAATCATCTTGTTCCAACCTGCTGCTATAGGCAGGGAGACCCCCCTCTAGACCAGGTTGTTCGCAGCCCCATCCAGCCTGGCCTTGAATGCTTCCAGGGAGGGGGCATCCACAACCTCACTGGGCAACCTGTTCCAGTGTCTCTCCACCGTCACAGTAAATAATTTCTTCCTACTATCTAGTCTAAATCTACCCTCTTCCAGTTTGAAACCATTTCCCCTTGTCCTGTGGCTACATGCCCTTCTAAAAAGTCCCTCCCAGCTTTCCTATAGGTCCCCTTCAAGTACTGGAAGGCTGCTATAAGGTCTCCCTGGAGCCTTCTCTTCTCGAGGCTTCTCTCTCAGCCTGTCATTTGTTTGTGTTTGTTTTTGCATGAATTACTATTATTGTGTTTGAATTATTCCCAGTATTGCTCAACTAAAACAGCACATTACTGCAGTAGCACAAAAAGCACTGACACCTTACAGACTCATTTTTCTACGGGTTCTGTTAGTTTTCAGTTGTAGCAATTACATACACAAGGGTTGCTTCGTGCAGGTTTGAATATACCAGCTGTTGCTTGTCTTCACACAGAATCAATTTCGAGTGTCTGTAATTAGCCAGTGAGATCAGGTGCTCTCATAAAAGCTGGCATTGTTGGCTCAGTTCCTCAGTGCATCAAAACTAATCCTCTGTATTTGGTAGTGATCAACAGCTGAGGTGTGAGTACAAATGCTCTAGGTTACATCATTACATTTCTTGATGGTGGATCAACTTCATTTCTTCTCATTTTATTATATTATTTATTACTTCTTCTTTCTAAGTAGAAAAATGCATTTTTCATTCAATCTCTATGTCTTACAAATGTTAAGCTACTGGACTACCTGCAGTCCTGTGGTGTTGCAACTCAGCTTGGATATATACAATTTAAAAGAAAGGGAAAAAAGGATTTGCTGATTTTTGTAGTGAATGGGGTCCAGTTGCTAAACAGAAGAGTAGGCTTCTGTGTGATCAGTGACAAGCCAATAGTGAATGGATTTAGGTCATTAAACCTGTTCACAAGAAAGGTAAAGCACCTGCTTGGATAGATACTGAAAGTGAAAGACGTGAATTGTATCTTAGGAAGTGCTTTCCACGAGTATGCTCAGGTCTCAAAGCATATTTAAATGGGAAAAAATACTACAGGAAAACAACTGTGAAGATGGTAGATAGAGAAGGGAAAGCACAAGGAAGAAAATGATCTTCTCTCAGTTCCCTGATTGGTTTTCTGCAGTTATAGTACTGTACACTACTACCATTTCATCTTGTTTTTTTTTTTTTTAAGCATACAATAACCTATGTTGGAAAGGACCTGCAGGGATCATTGAGTCCAACTCCTGGCTCTACATAGGACTACCTAAAATTCAAACCTTATGTCTGAGAGCATTGCTAAATGCTTCTTGAACTTCAGCAGGCAATCCTTTCAAACAATGTCAATGTTATAATGGGAATTTGTCCTCTGAAACCCAACATTCTCCACATGACTCACTAGAGCTTCCAGTGGCGCATGGGAAAATTTTTAATGATATTCAAATAATGTATGAATGAAAACAATATATTTTAAACATTTCTACAGCCACTGTTCACTATATAATCACCTTCAGAAAGAATTGTCAAGATTCTTTTTTGATATTTTTGAGAAAAGTAGAATACATATTGTCCTCTTCTAGCCACTTTTAAGAAATGCTGGAAGAACATGGTTACTGTGTTTTCACTTAGTTTTTGTCTCTCTGTGAAACTGAATGTAGTGATTCACTGGCTCTTTCTCCTTTCTTTATAGTGGATCATTTAAGCTGAAGGTAATAGCCTGGTGGATGAAAATGTAGAGAAACTCACAGAAACATATTGTTTCCTGCCCTTTGCAGACAGACAACAAAAAAATAAAAATAAAAGCTATCAGAGCAAATGAACTAGATTTGAAAAGATTTGGCCTCTCAAATATTTTTGGCATGTGTAGTATCTTGTATTACAGATACCAAAGTTCACTTGGTTTATGATCTTCACTCTATAAATCTCTGGTTGAACCTATGGGATTGGATTTGCAAGGGAACAAAAATGCCTGAAAATAAACTTAGGTATGAACTTCAAAATAAGTAAACTTCAAAGTTTTTACTTAGTGCTATGGACGTATTAAGTTTGTAATTGTCTACTTTTTCACTCAAAAAATTTCACAGCAACTTTAAGTTCTGCTTTTGTGCCTGTTCAGAAATACCATGTTCTACAGTCAGGTTATCCCCCAGCCTGTGTCTCTTGAAGGTCCCCATCCAATTGCTGTGCTCACTTAATGAGCATGTAAAACATGACAGAAACGTAGGGAGTGGAAGGGACCTCTGGAGGTCATCTAGTCCAACCTGCTTCTAAAGCAGGTTCCCTACAATAGGTCACACAGGAAAGCATTGAGGTGGATTTCAAGTATCTCCAGAGAAGGCGATTCACAACCTCTCTGGGCAGTCTGTTCCAGTGCTCTGTCACCCAAAAATTACCCAAAGTAATTTTTTCCTCATGTTTGTATGCAACTTCCTGTGTTCCAGCCTGTGCTTGTTGTGGCGTTGGGCACCAATGAAAAGAGCCTGGCCCCATCCATTTGCCTCTCGCCCAGCAGATATCTTATAAGCACTGATAAGATCCCCCCTGAGCCTCCTCTTCTGGACGCTGAACAGATCCTTCTCTTCCTGTGGCAAAATGCCACTTTTGTTCAGGATCTTGGCTGGCAGAAACCTTCCAGAGCCCATACAACTTGTCTTGGGCTATCCCCACAAAGACTAATGTTGTATACGGTGTTAAGGTCTCTATTTCTTGTACCTTGGTTGCATAATTAGTCATTTTTTGTTTATTTTTAGACAAAGCAGAACAATATTTATCTTTTAATTATTTTCATATTTCCCTGATACAATAGAGGATATCAGTGGTGTTACAAAACTTGTTATAAAGGGTTTCTGAAATGTCTCTGTTATCACCTAAGCTTCACAGAGCTTCTTATTAAACAGAGAGAACAGCAGAGGAGGCAATTCCATACCATCTATAGGACGTAGCTATGCCGCTTTTTTTTTTTTTTTTTTTTGGACAGTTGTTTTAAGAAGTACAACAAGCTCCTAAGCTAGTGTCCTCTCTTTGTTCCTATTCCAACCTCAGCTTCAGTTTTTCTTAGATGCTCCAGGGTATGAGTCAACACTGACATTTAAATCATATCTGCATTAAAGACAGGGAGAACTGCACCAACCAACAAGTCTATTGTCTTATGATATGCAAATGCTTTAGCTGAGCAACTCCACCATCATCCTTGGTACAAACTTGCTTAGTGTTTCTGACTCTTCTTTCCCAATTCTTCCTAACTTTTACTCTCTTTTATTCTTAGGTAAAATCTGAAATTTAATGGATTATTGTAGCATACACACGTGTACAATGGTTTCCAAATTCAAAGCCAAAGTTGGCATGTATGAAGGTTCTTTGTAGAATATGAGGTACCTTCCACAATTTTAAGCACAGAATAATATTAATTTATATGAAGAATATATTGCCATAAAAGTTGCTGTTGAAGTCAAGGATCATCAACCAGAAGCCACAAATTAGCTGACTAATGTACTCTGTGGGCTCTATCTTCCGTGTTAATCCTGGAAAATGTTTTATATTTAATTTTAATGCACTTCCTAGGTAAATTTTGAGTTGCAATTTGTCATGCACCATTTATTTACAAGTCTAAACAACTCCTGATATTACTTCACGGCAGCCAGACATTTTATAAAGGAATAGTGATAGAGCTTTCATCTCTCCCCAGAAGCATCTGCGTGCTGAATATTTGGTACTCAGGGCTTATTTTTTCTTGTATTTCAAATCTGTTAGTCTCTACTTAATCTGAACAGTAATACAATATAAAGCATGCAATTATGACAGTCATTCTTTAACCTTCTGTGTGGTATTTGACATCCACAGAGATTTTTCCCAGCCCTGGGAACTGTTGAGTCAATGTTGTCTCAGCTAACAACCATCAACTATAGCTAATGTTTCAAAGCTGGCTTAAGCTGCACTCTTAAATCCATTATTTACACCCTTAGAAAAAGGTGATCTGATTTTTAAAAACATTTTTGAAGAAATAGCAAATTTTGGACTAAAATCAATGAAGAGTAATTACAAGCATTCATAATTAGCAAGTAGAACTAATAGTCTATGTTCAGCCTCCTGTATTTGTGTCTGGTCGCACCACCTCCACCAGGACCATTTGGCCCAGACACTCCCATCACACGGTCTGCTACATTAGCAAAGCAGTTCTTAAGTTTGGGACTAACATTCCACAGCCACAGCCAAAGGAAAACCACAGTCCAGGTCGTACCAGTGAAGGAACTGCAACCAGAATCAGAGAACTGAAGTCTAGTAGTTTAGACAAGAAGGCAAGTGGATAAAAATGACAGACTGTAACATGTGTTTTTTTTTTTTGGTTTTTTTTTTTTACATACTTAAAGAATTTCAGAATATTTTAATTTTAGAGCCAACAAACTGCTACGTAAAGGCTGAGAAACACAGTCTAAAGAAAGGGGGGGGAAGCAAACTCTCAGTTTTCCCATACAGTACCACCTGAAGGACATGGTGGGAGAGGTGAAGATTCCTTCCATTGCATAGCCAAGGGGTGGAAGCTTTCTCCTTTCCTGTGTTGACTCCTCGGCCTCCTGGCCACCACAACCCTTCCGTTGTCACTGCAGGACACCACAGCCACAAGCACTACTCAGGTCCCCCAAACCCACAAGCATGCAACTCTGGGTGGCATTGTTGGTGCTGCAAGGAAGGGGATGGAAGGAGGAAAGCACCCCATACTGGGTGGGGTAACAGCAAAGAGAAGAAGCTGTCTTCATCCCATATCCACATAGCAGCTTGCAGGAGGTACACCCACCCTACCTCAGGATTAGGCTTTAGCCAGCTTACTTCTTTAGGCTGCCTGGGTTTGTATTTCTTCTGCAGCAGCAATACAGCCAATCCTGCCTGGCTCACCTCCAGTAACAAGCACACAGCTGAAAGCCTCATTATAGCACATGGTGATATGCTGTACTTTTATATCAAGAGCTGAAATAACAAACTCGGTTCATGCAAGGGGCAGAGCTTTGGGCTCATCTCCGCTTGAGAGGCCTGGTTATTTATTAATTATATTTAAAGTTTTATAGCAGCTTAAAAGGAATGTGAGCCAGAGGCAGCACTTCCAGTCAGGTCTCCCTTGTGCAATGCTTGTGTAATTCTCTGGTTTTAGTGCTGGCTTGTGCAGCTGCAGAAGGCTCTGGTCTGTTTCCATCTCTAATGCCTCCACCAGTGCTGATGATTTCCTCATCCTTCGACGTAAGAGTGCTCTGACACACAAAACCCCAGAAGCACCACCTTGTTGTGAAATCCTGGGGCACGGGAGTCCAATGGGCAGGCCAGTGCTGGGGGAGACCATTAAAAAAAAAATCTTACCTAATCACTTTCTAAGGAAAATTCGTCAGACTCCTGAAATTCCCCTCACCATAACAAATGAGTCACCTGCAAGTTTGGTGGGCTGCAGGATCCAAGTTTCTGATTCGAAGCCGGCTAAAACTAGAATTCAAGAGCAGTGTTAAAGGGTAGTATAAGCGAATGAGTTGCGGTTAGATACGGATTGAGGTATGTAAGCTCACTGAGTTAGGAAGGGCCTTCATAAACATACCACACCTCAAGTACTGTGTTCAGTTTTGGGCCCCTCACTACAAGAAAGACACTGAGGCCCTGGGGCATGTCCAGAAAAGGACAGCAAAGCTGTGAAGGGTCTGGAACACAAGTCTTTTGGGGAGTGGCCAAGGGAACTGCGATTGTTCAGTCATAGAAGAGGAGGCTCAGGGGAGACCTTATAGCTCTGCTCAGCTCCCTGAAAGGAGGTTGTAGCAAGATGGGTGTCAGCCTCATCTCACAGGTAATAGTGATAGGATGAGAAGTAATGGCCTCAAGTTGTGCCAGGGGAGGTTCAGGTTGTTCAGAAAATTTTTTTCTCATAAAGAGTGGTGAGGCATTGGAACAGGCTGCCCAGGAAGGTCGTGGAGTCACCATCCCTGGAGGTTTTCAAGAAAAGGGTGGATGTTGTACCAAGTGATGTGGTCTAGAGTGATCTGGGTTGATGGTTGGACTGGATGATCTTAGTGATCTTTCCAACCTTAATGATTCTATTACTCTATATGACTCATCACTTGCTGTCTTTTGCTCCATGCAAAGCAACTATTTACTCAGTATTGATTTACTCAGGCTGAGCCTATTTAGGGCATGGGTAACCACGGATGGACTCTGCCATATGGCTGCTGTCAGAGGCACAGGTGCTCATCTCCAACCTGGAGCCAGGCCCACTGCTGGCATGTGCAGCCATCTACTGGCGGCCTCCTCACAGCTGGGCCAACAGAGGCCATCTTCTGGCCTCAATGCCTCCATAAACAAACGTCAGCTATTTCATTTGAGAATGCGTTCTCATTTTGAACAGATATCTTGAGATCCCTCTTTTATGAGCCAAGAGTTACCTCCAGACACTTAGCACATATTAGCTAATGAGAACATTGCAATTTTGTAAAGTAGGCTGCTAGTAGGCCCATTTTGTAGCAGGGCAAAATTAGTGTACTGAGAACCAAGTCAGGTAGGGAGTTCAAGAGCTCAGCAGCCTTATCGGCGCAGAACATGTCTGACAGTTCTTGTCCACACAATTTGCTGCTTGCTGGTGTTTCTTGAGACCCTGGCCTCAGTGAAGGAGAGTCTGTGAGATATTTTCACCTTCTGTCCTTTCCTACTGCTGAATTTAGCTTTGTAGAAGTGCAGACAGAGAAAAATCAGTCCTAAAACCTGATGAAAATTCAACATATCGCACATGAGCTGCAGCTCGTACTTTGATTAAGTGAATTTACATAGCCAGTATTAGTTAAATCCTAATGTATTAATGAAGATGTTAATCAATGAAGAGGTGTGTAGAAAACAATATGCAAAGCAAATAGGAAGGCATGCTTAAGGGAGTGGTTCTGGAGAGGTTTTTTCACCTTGCTGTTGGGAGTAATCTGCCATCCTGCCTCTGAGAGGCCTTATCAGGATGAGCTGGTGAGAAGCTGCTTTGATTTTAGCAATTGAAGATATTATCTGTGCTTCTTGATTTCTTTTAAATTAACATGTACCTTTCTGTAGTAATGTTACAGGTTTCATAAGCAAACTTGGCAAAGATAACAAATGCTAATTGGGCCTGCTAATCTCAGTTTAATATGATGATCAACATCTTTTGTTTTTCCCTTCCTTTGCTGCTGACTGTGCCATTTCTTCTCTACTCCCCACCCTTCATTCAGTGCATTTGTTCAGTTACACTGTTGATTTAATTTTTTCCTAGAAAAAGCATCATGCCCTCCCACTATGTGTCTCTTCACATCTCTGGCCTCTGGTGCTGTCCAAATAAATAAAGTGGAAATGCCATGTCCTTGAGCCTTTGCTGTCTGAAACCATTACAGAAAAGAACTGGATTAATTAACTGACTGTGATGGCAATCAGGAAATACAGAAGATAGCTGTGATATAGACTCTCAGACCAGTTCAAGTCCCCTCCACAGCTATCCTCCTAGTCATGTCTTCTAAACTGTGGTAGGTTCCAGCCTGCTCAATATCCTTATCCTCTTGAGATACTTGTTGCCCTTGACAGTACTATTAATCCTTGGAGTTGGAGTTCATGACTTTTCTATACTCTCTTTCTCTGTCTAGATTCTTTCCACAGCTTTCTCTCCAACCTCCAAGTGGAGAATTCCATCTAAGCTTCCTGCTGTGCCTCCCCTCCCACCTTATGTCTTCCATTCTTGGGTGACCTCTCCTGCTGACATGGATCAAACTATTACCTCCATGTCAACTGCCTTTAAAATGCTTATCTACTGCTAATTTTTCTTCTGCACGTTGGCTTTCCATCTTGCCACCTCCATAGTGCTACATCCTGACAGACAGCTTGCTGCCAAGCTCACTGGGATACAAAAATGATCTCATTAAAAACCAAACCCGACAACTGAGCTTTCCCTGGCTGTCTGGCTGGCAGCCAGTGTGTTTGTCAATTTTAATGTCTTTGATATTTAAATTTAGCGTTCTCTTACCACTGATACCATTTGGCAGAAGGTATGCTTACAATATTATTCCCAAAGCTATTCGTCAGGCATCTCTGCTCATCTCTGCTACACTCAAGCCTTCCCAAGAATTCACTTCTGCTTATGAAAAATAATACCAGTATGAACAAACTATTAGTGCTATCCTAAATGGCTAAAGGGATAATTTTATTATTTGTCACTCTTGTTTCTACTCTTTGTATGTTTGTATGCCATTATCAAAACTTGCCTTCTAGCCAAGGACTACCTTTAATTGTTCATAACACATCTAACACCTTTCAGTGTGTGTCTGTGGGGTTCTTTCACAGAATTCCAAGGAAGAAAATAATTATTTTAGTAACAGGACAGTGTGACTACAAAGCTGCATCACTGACATATGGCATTAGAGGCAGATGAATTATTTGTCTGAGAATATCATACTTCTTTGTCCCAGTTTTGACACTAGTTGTGCGAGATACTGCAGGTCACACTAAAGCTTCTCACATGTTGAATGTCTCAGTTTAAGAAGAGAAAAAAAAAGCCCAAGAGTTACCTGACAGCTAGTCTCATTAAGACTCCTCAGATTTTTCTTAAATCTAGAAAACTTCAGCGCTTCAGAGCTGTGCAAGTATTCCTTCATGGATTTGTTAATTTATGAATCCCAGGAATTTTCATTGAGGTTCCTAGTTTTGATTTTGAGAAGGATCTGAAAAATTGTTACTCTTGGTTTACTAGGACTTGATTCTTGAAAATGTTAAGAAATTATAGAATGTTGAAATTACACAACTGCATTTCAGGCGATTCTATGTCATGCTACTTTAGGTACATTTGACTAAAATGGAGATGCTCTGGTATAAATATGTGTATAAACACACTAGCGATTATTCAGATGTTTCCAAGACCTAAAGATGTTTATTGTGCCTTGATACCAACATCTATGTCATTACAGCACCCAAATACTTTGAATTTATTTTAGATGGAAACACCACTGAGATGCTGACTTCTACTAGCAGTAGATCTAGGGGACAGATTTTTGCCTCTACTGTTTCATCTACAGTATTCAATGCAACATAGATGCTTACATACAGTTCCACAAAACCATGTCTGAAAGAGTCTTTTTTTGATAAATGCTTGAATGTTCAGTGTTCATCTAGACCTAAATTCCTTTCCAGTTTTAATCCCAGGACGTTGGAAGCGTCTAGCTAAGTGCTATCTTTACCAGGAATTAATGGGAGATATTCTAATATCTGTTTTTAGTAAAATGTTTAACTGCTGCTGTGTGCTCCACCCAACACTCTTGAGTGTTCCAATGACCATACTGCTTTCCTTGTCCTGCTGAATATTCAAATATGCCATACAAAGCAGAAGAACTTCCATAGAGGACCAGTATAGGTCCTACAGCGTAGTATATCCTGCAGCAGATGGTTAAAATGCCAGAATGAAGTGTGAGCTCTGGATTTAAACCTTCTCCAGAATAAAGGTTGCTGGGTTCTGGTGTCCCACATCCCAGGTGCCTTATCTAGGCACACAGGTAATTACCCTGAGCATTTAAGTAAATGGTCAGTTGTTGGCTATCTCTTAAAAGGACCAATAACCTTTATTTATTTATTTATTTATTTATTTATTTATTTATTTAAAGTAGAAACAGGTTTCTAATTGCACCAGCAAGAAGATACTTCAAGTGCAGGAGTAGTGAGCTCTGCAAAGTTTAGTGCTGATCCCAGCCTCCTTCATGAACCTATTTCAAAGGAGTTCTTCCCATGAGGAGAATACAGCTTAGTACTGGCAGATTCAGAGCCTCACATGCAAATGCTTAGCAAACAGGAATTACACTAAACTCATATTCATAGGAAATTTTCTAACTAGCAAATTAGTCTTTTATGAAGGATTGCAAAAAAGATCTGCCTTTTCTCTTGCCTTCTAGCTCCTTCTTGTTCATGAAAGCCTTATTATTAAGCTGTAGAAGAGATGTGCTCTGTTTTAGATCCTTAAAAATACCCAGCAAGAACTTTAACAGGGGATACTTAAATGCAAGTTAAAATAATTTTTGTGGTAAATTAGGCATATATAAAAATTTATTGGCTTTCCCTGTAACAGCTCAAGAAAGGTATTTAGCTGTGAAGTTACCTGTGGTCTGTTCTGATTATATCTGTGTCATATCCTTTTCTTGCACATTTTTTTGTTCACAATATGGCCCCAAACCTGTTAAATGTAGTGGAAACTTTGTTATTGATTCTGCTGCTCAGCTGGAAATTTATTTTCTCATGGTGTTTTAAAAGTGGCCTAGAAATAAAAACAGGAGAGTTTCAGTCTGAGAAGACTGCTTGACATAAATTAATTATTGTATGCGTATTAATATTCATAAGGGACCCAATTATGTGGGAAAGTCACAGTGATCTATTTGCTGATTAGAAAAGAAAACACTGGCATGATTTTTCTTAAGTTCACCTTGTTAACTACAATTTGTGTCAATAAGCAAGTGCAAGGTTAAGATGAAACAGGATTCATATTAGTGAGATGACTGCTGACGTAGAAATTATAGCAATGCAATTGAGCAATTTTTCAGCAGGTAAGAATCACAGAATCATGAGATAATTTGGTTTGGAAGGACCTCTGGAGGTAGGTTGGTCCAACTCCTCCATCAAAGCTGGGCCAAATTCCATATCACATTCCTCAGGGGCTGTGGAACACACTGAAGTCTTAATACAGTGTGGAATGGGAAATGCTTGAGAAAAGGAGGTGGATATAATTAGGTCTAAGAGGCTTAAGGCTTAAGAACCACCACTTTGGGGTGGTTCTTTTGAGTTTCATCCAGGAAAAAAAGGGTGTTTTTTTTGTTGTCACCAAGCTGTCCTGTTTGGCCAGGCAGCATTAAAAGTAAATGAGATAAAAGACTGAAACCTTGTTTATAATAACTGATCATAAGGGAAAGTCTCCAAATTTTTGGTAAAACACATATCAGACTTCCTGTAAAAATGGCAGTGATTTGGGACAGCCATGAATGGTATGGAGCAGCTGTGCCTTATCTAGCATCATTTTAATCTGAAAGTCAGCATCTCAAAAACTGCCTCACTTGCTGAAGGACCGCTGCAGAAGTTGCTCACAGGGGTCACCTTCCTCACATCTCTGGGGCTGAGAGAAGAGCTTCACAGCACAGATGTGCAGGGAATGGCCAAGCAGTACCAATGACTTCCTGAGAGCTGGCATGTGATGAACAGCATCCCTACACACAGTCATCACCCTGTAATGAAGAGCATACTGACACTGCTCTCTAACATACATTAAAGCCAGGGAGTATGTTTATTCCCCTTCCTGGGAGGGGTCACCACCCTGAGATTGTATCCAGGATGCATTCAGCCTTGTTACAGCTCTGCTTGCTCTTCCTTCTCTGACTCACAGTAAGAGTAAGAATCAAAGGCAAGCAAAGTTCCTGGGAGAGCTGACCTCATTCAGCAGGGCTCTGCCATCTTCAGCCAGTTTTCAGGCTGCCTGTGTGCAACAGGAAAGGGCTGACTCATCTGGTTCCTATGATGCAAAAAAGAAAGGTACTCAGCACCTTCCAGGATCTTTGGAAACTGGATTTTCATTTATGTTATTTCCACACAGTGAGAACGTTGCTATTTTTTCAGCTGAGATTGGGCTACTTTGACAACTGGGAAAAAAAAAAAAGATAAAGATTCTTACGAAACAACTTGGATTTTTTCCTATAGCATCCATAATTTTTTTGAAGTCCCCAGATTTAAAGATCAGGAAAGTTATTAACATAGTAGATGTTGTGGATGCTTAATTTCTCCTTACATTTTCTGCTTGTTTTAATTCCCATTGGTTTGCTCTCTCTTTTGAACCACCGATGCTATTACAGCCTTACTGTGTATGTTCCCTTATACATATCTAATAGACTTGTGATGAAATGTTTGGAATCTGTGAGCTATTCTATTGTCCTGTGAAGTACTGTAATACTTGCTTTAATTTTGTAATGTGCAATTAAAAGACTGCTCATCAGAAAAGCATGTGAAATTCTGATTGAAAGGTTGCCTTTTCATTGAGAGCTTTTAGATTTACATGAGCCATAGACTGAATTTGTTGTACTTTCTGAAATGTTTACCAAAATGTACAATTTTTTTGTATACTTACCTATCCTACACTTTTTCACAAAAGACTACTGTGAGTACACAGGGAAGAGTCTGAATTATATCAATTTGTGATAATAAGATTTCTAAGTTCATCTCAAATAGTGTCTTATCAGTGTTGTTTTAAATTCAAAGCATTAGAAGTTCCAGACTATATCACTGAGAATGTCAACTAGAAGAACTTCTCAGTCCGGCTTTATTTTCAATTGAAGAGAAATGTGCAAAGCCAGATCTAAGGAGAATGAATTAAGAAAGTTTTCAGTGGGTGAAAATGAAAGGGATGGGATATTGCCTGTAAATTATTGGCATTCACAATAGGAAAGCAGAGGAGGAATTGTTGGTGCGATCTTGACAAGAAGCTGAACTATGATGGTCCTTTGTGTCTGAGCACTTGGAGATACACAGCCACTTTTGTGGGTGAGGAAATTTACTGGCAATGTTGGCTTCTTCTGCATTAAGAAACAGGATTAACGCACATTTTTTTCAAATAAGATTACTTTATGAACATATCTAATTTTCATTACTCATTTTTATTCAAGTGGAAAAAATAATCCTTGCAAGACCTTTACATTTGATGATCCACTTGAGCAAAAAGAGCAGCACAATTCAATAGCATCTCAAACAGAGAACTCCTGAAATGCTTTTCAATAGCATTCTACTCTGGAGCAGTCACAAAGTAAACTAAAACATCAAATTCTGGTGTTTCTCAAATACTGAAGAACAATGTGTGTGATTATGTACGATCATAGAACATTGAAAGGAAAACTGCTTGGATTGATCTTCAAAGCAGGGAAATCTGGGCGCAACAGACTAGAACCAAAATTCAAAAGGTTTGGGAAAGAAATAAATGAGAGTCAGCAGAAAGTTTGAAAATGGACCAGAAATCTCAAATATGTTTAGTACTATGATAGATAATGCAGAGCTTTGCATAATGGGAATGTCTACCAGGCTAATTGGAACTGCAAAAGAAAGTTTTAGGAAAACAACTTTCTGAAATAGGCATTTATGAACACGACACTTGTCAGATACTGAGTAATACGTCTGGGTTTTTTTTTGTTGTTGTTGTTTTTTTTAAGGCAAATATATATACTGGTGTGTATACACATGCTGTATTTATAGATGGCAAATTTCAAACAATGGGAAGCTGATAAAAATTAAATGTCCATTGACTTCAGAAAAGAACGGATAAAAATTTTTCACAATGAGATGAGAATGAATCAGATTAAAACAAGATCTTCTTGCAGCTGCAGATTCACCTTTACGTCTCTGCTGTATGCAGTGACACATTAAATCTGGTTGGCTGAAATTGTTCTGCTACTGACTGCCAAACATTTATGACAGAGCTAGTGCCACAGTGTCTTAAATCTAAAATCCAAAAGTGAACTAACCCTAAACACAATTACACAATTTGCTTATCACAGTGGCCTGAAAAATACAGTGGTCCAAAAGCTGCTTTGGTTGTCATTTACTTATCCCACAGCAGGGTAAGGCACATATGTGGGGTGGGCTGAATCTGCCATCGATTTGAATCTGCCATCACATTATGTTCAAGCATTAAGTACAGTTCTGCGGCTGCCAAAGAAGATGAAACGTCAGCCAAGAAATGTCATTGGGCAAGACAAACTTGGGAAAAAATGTTCAGTCTGATCTGTGAGGAAAAACACACTGAAAGCGCAAGCCAGAGAAGCTGTAGTTTGTGGGTGCAGTCAGTTCTGTAAAAGGTATTGGTTTATCTTCAACTATTTAGTCCATCACCCATATCTGAGAATAGCATGTAGGGAAAACAAGAAATACCCTTATTCCTGTAGCTTTTTCTAGATAACACAGTAGCATGAACATGGCATGAAGAATTTAGCCCTTAGCTAATGATATCTTTCGCAAGGTTTGGTCCACTCCTTGTGTGGTCTGCTTGTCATCTCAGTGACCTGTGTGGTTCTGAATGTGAAAACCAGACTTCTCCAGGACCTTCTCTTTGGCTCTGGCTCTAAATAGCAATGTCTGCTGGTATCTCAGTGTCACACTTATATTAATGACCATGTTCTGTCTCTATTACTTTTAGTAGTGTCCCAGCTCTGTTGTCCTAGACCACATCTCAGGACTATTTGTGTTGCCACAGTCCATTCAGTAATTATAGATCAGGATTCCTCAAAAGTCAGAACATGGTCTGTGTTCAGGGCGTGTTTAAATCAGCTTGAGCCGAGAAACAACTAGAACCAAAAAGCTCAGTCAGCAGTAAAGGAGGAACCATGCACAGGAGGACAGGATTCTTGGGGAGCAGGAGCATCCCGTGTGCACAGGAAGGGTTGCCCCATATAACAAGAAAGATTTCTTTAAGTATGTCAACAGTAAAAGGAAGACTAGAGAAAATATGAGTCCCCTACTAAATGAGGTGGGTGCCTTGGTAACGG
>NC_034410.1:137038420-137095619 GCF_002078875.1 Numida meleagris
TAACAAGAAAGATTTCTTTAAGTATGTCAACAGTAAAAGGAAGACTAGAGAAAATATGAGTCCCCTACTAAATGAGGTGGGTGCCTTGGTAACGGAATGCTGAGAAGGCAAAGATTCTGAATGCCTTCTTTGCTTCAGCCTTTAATGCTAAGTCTAGCTCTCAGGAACCCCAGGCCCTACAGCTAAGCGAGAGAGTCTGGGGAAGAGAAGGCCTTCCGTTGGTTGAGGTGGATCTGATCAGAGAGTGTCTAGCCAAAATCAACACATGCAAATCCATGGGCCCTGATGGTATACACCCACATCTGCTGAGAGAGCTGGCAGAGGTGACTGCTGAACCACTATCATCTTTGAAAGGTCCTGGCAAATGGGAGAGGTGCCTGAAGACTGGAGGATAGCCGATGTCACTCCAGTCTTCAAAAGGGGCAAGAAGGAGGATCCGGGCTTAAGACGAAAGGCAGCTCTGCATCCATCTGGCCCAACCCCCGCCCCAGCAGGGACACTCAGAGCAGGGTGCTCAGGACCATGTCCAGGTGGCTGAGGAGACCCAACAGCCTCTAACAACCTGTGCCATTGCTCAGCCACCTGCACGGCACAGAAGTTCTTCCTGATGTTCAGGGGCAACCTCGCATGTTCTAGTTTGTGTCCATTGACTCTTGTCCCTGAGTACTGCCCACCACCGAAAAGAGCCTGGCTCCACCCGCTTTGCACACTCCCTTCAGAAATTTGTGCACACGGATGAGATCTCCCCTGCTGAGCTTTCTATCTGCTGAAGAGTCCCAGCTCTCTCAGTCTTCCCTCTCAGGAGAGATGCTCCAGATCCTTACTCATCTGTGTGGCCTTTCACTGGGCTCTATCCAGTAGTTCATGTCTTGTACTAGTGAGCCCCATGCTGGACTCAACACTCCAGGTGTGGCCTCACCATTGCTGAGCAGAGAGAAAGGATCACCTCCCTTTACCTGCTGGCAAGACTTTGCCTAATGCAACCCAGGAAACCATTAGCTGTCTTTGGTGCAAGGGTACATTGCTGTCTCATGGTCAACCTGGAGTCCACAAGGACCCCCAGCTCCTTTTTTGTCAGTCTGCTTTCCAGCAGAGGACCTCCAGCATGTACTAGTTCAGGGATTGTTCCCTGGATCCTCTTACCTGGCCTTCTTAGAGACAGAAGTGATATTTGCTTTCCTCCAGTTTTTGGGTGCTTCTCCCATGCCCTTTGATCATGATTGATCAAAGATTATTGAGAGTGACCTCACAATGGCAGCTACCTCAGCATTCACAGGTAAAGCCCATCAGGACCCATGGACTATGTACGCCCAGCTTGCTCAAGTATTCCCTGAACTCATCCTTTTCTGCTAAGGGTACATCTTCCCTGCTTGAAGTACTTAAATCTTGTATTTCCTAATCTTTCATTTAATCGCTACCCCTTGGCATTTCATAGATAATCAGAGGGTATCTCAGTAATGTGAGGATAATTCCTTCCATCATTAACTCTATTTTCCTCTCACACTAGTGAGCAGCTGGTTTAGAAATCATTAGAGAATTCAAATTCATAGAATTAAGTTCTGGAGGGGGAGACCAGTCATTTAAACTGCCACATATAATACAGACCATCTTGTGTCAACCAGTTACCCCCATATTTAACCCAATTATTTCTGCTGAATAAAAGCTAAGCTTATGGTTGGGTAGAATATGTACAATGTGACACCTGATTTACAGCTATCAAGAGATGACTCTATCATCTCTCCCGAGAGTCTGTGCCAGGCGTTAATCACAATCAGAGTTAAACATTTGGGTTTTATCTGTCAGTTGAATGGTTCTCAGTGAGTTGGCAGTCACTGCTTTTCAGCCAGTGCTGCCTGATTAAAGAATCTGTTGGCATATGGGATTTTTCTTTACCTGAAGGTATTTCTCTGCTATAATCCAGTCACTTCTCAGTCATCTATGTGACAAATTCAACACACTGAATTTTTCATATGTCCTGTTGAAATGCATTTTCTCCAGTCCAAAAATCAGGTGTGGCACTCTTTTGCTTATCTTTTTTTTTTCAATTCTAAGGTTGATTTTTGCCAGAATTCCCAAGGGGAATTCTGCTATCGTTATCACCAATGCCATATACCACAGTAAAATCATTTCACTTTTCCTACTCTCTATACCCATTTATGCATCCAAAGATTGCTTTATACCGCTTGCTACAGCACTGTCGTGGATATGCATGTTTAGTGATTTTCACAGTCACTTCTTTCCACGACACAGCCCCTATTGTGTATTGACTGAAATATAAAGAGCTTCAAAGACATCACTTTTACAATAAATATGACCTTAGCTTCCAGTACTCATTAGTTTTCCAAAAAATCTACATTCATCACTTAAAACTACAAAGCAGAAAAAGCTAAAGATACAGCTTGTTGATTCCAAAACAACACAAAGTAGGGATTAAACTGAAAATATATAAAATCCTTTACTGCAACCCCCTCTCATCTAGCATTGGTTCATGTGTGTTGCCGAGTAGCTAACACAGGCAGCAGCACAGCTGCAGGGTCTTGATTTAGAAAGAGGGATGGGAGAGTTTGAGCCTGTACTTCGGCAGAAAGCCACAAGAGGGTGCTGCTGGCAAGAAGCAGGGCTTGCTCCCAAAATCTAAACGGGACCTGGCCCCCGCGCTCCGTAGTGGGATTTGCAGTGAGGCTCACTTACATGGGAGGACTTCCTGGGTTTCTTTTCAGATGGCAATTCAACACCAGTGTGTTCGCTGCTTAGACGAAAGCCCTCCTGCAGCTATATTCTGAAGTATCTGTAAGTTGTAGAGTCAAAGAATCATAGACTATCCTGACTTGGAAGGGACCCATAAGGATCTTGGAGTCCAGCTCCTGGCTCCACACAGGACCACTCAAAAATCAGAATATATGACTGAAAGTGTTGCCCAAACAGTCCTTGAACTCCGGCAGCTCGGGGCCGTGCCCTCTGCCCTGGGCAGCCAGTTCCGTGCCCTCCGCCCTCTGGTACAGATCCTTTCCCTAACCCCCAGCTGCCCCTCCCCTGACACAGCTCTATGCCGTTCCCTCGGGCCCTGTCGCTGTCACAGAGAGCAGAGCTCAGCGCTGCCCCTCCGCTCCCTGTGAGGAGCTGCAGCCGCCATGAGGCCTCCCCTCAGCTCCTCTGCTCTGGGCTGAACAAACCCAGGGACTTCAGCTGCTCCTAATACGTCTTGTCCTCCAGACCACTCACCATCTTTGTAGCCCTATTTTGGGCACTCTCTAACAGTTTCATGTCTTCGTTGTACTGTGGTGCCCAAAACCGCATAGTGCTCGATGTGAGGCCACACAGCACAGAGCAACGCAAGAGAATCTCCGCTCGCCCGGTGGCAGTGCTGGCCCTGATGCATCTAGGGCACGGTTAGCCTTCCTGGCTGCCTGGGCACACTACTGCTCGTGTTCAACTTGCTATCAACCAAGACCACAGATCCCTTTTAGCAGGGCTGCTCTCCAGTGTCTCCTGGAGGCAGTCTGTATGTATGGCCAGGACTGTCCCTTCCCAGGTCCAGGATCCGGCATGTGTTCTTAAATTTCATGTGCTTGGTGATTGCTCAGCTCTACAATTTGTATAGATCTCTCTGCAAGGCCACTCCACCCTCGATGGAGTCAACAGCTCCTCCCTATTTAGTACCATCAGCAAACTTGCTCAAAACACCTTCCAGTCCTTCATCCACGTCATTTATGAGAACATTAAAGAGAATTGCCCTTCAGTTGTACTGAAGTAAACAACAGTTGAAAATAGCATAGCATCAGCCACTAAAGCTTTTAAGAAAAGAATCAAACTCTGACTCAAGATGGAAATGCAGTGGCATCCAGCAGTAGAATTTGCTCCCGTGTGTTTATATGGGAATGTGAAAAACAGCCCCCTCTTCGGGGAACGTTACTGAGTCAAAACTGCAGATCTTTAAGCCAGCATCATTCAAATATGACTGTGTCATACAGAGCAGTATTTCTATCTGTACTTATCTCCTTTTCTTACCTTTTGGCCTTAGATACTTGGAGTGTTGTTTTTCTTTTTTTCCCTCAAACTTGAGAGTTTGAAACAGGAAAGTTTCAAACTTTAGTCTTGCAAAATCTGAGATCTACTCACTGATTTTCAAAGCAGCTTCATTTTCTTGTTCTCAGTTCTTCATAGGTAGTAGAGAAGTACTTCTGTAACCAGGACACTGGTGGCTGTGTGTCTACAGAAAAAACCTCAGGGTCCTATTGGGCTAATTTCCAATCCATCGTACTTGAACAACATTTTCTAGCATTGATGGAAGTTGAGAGCAACAAATATCCATTCCACTTTTTTTTTTTTTTAATTAAACTTAACAACAACAACAACAAGAAAACAAGAAAACAAATCTGAGATTTTATCTGAAAGAACCTTTGGGGAAACTTGGGTAATGTCAGGTAAATTATGTGTGTTTATGTTTCTTGGTGTTTATATTTCCCCTGCAATACATACGTACTTGTGACACGTTCCTTTCCCTTTCTGGAAGGCAGATGGCTGCTGATAACCTGAGCTGCTGTCTTGGTGTATTGGGCTTACTTGGCAAGGTTCTGGTAGCAGGAGGGCTGCAGGGGTGGCATCTGTGAGCAAAGCCCAGCATTGCCCCATGTCAGATCAGAGCCAACTCCATCTGCTCCAAATGGGACCTGCCAGTGGCCAGATCTAAACCATGAGCAACACTGGTTATTCCTCTATGAAAGCAGATTTAAGAAGGGGAAAAACTGCTGGGTAACAGCAGCTGGGAGAGAGGATTGCGAAGATGTGAGGGAAACAACCCTGAAAATTCTGTCAGTGTGAAACCAACATATCTGTAAGCTACACCAACCTGCAGAGGTTGTAATTCCGACCTATTGCAAGAGCTTTCAGTGAAAAATGCAATGAACTGTAATGTAAAATGGTCTGGAGGAAAGGAACATGGGCTCTGGTCCCACTAGAGGTGACTCAGATTATATCACATGTAAGTAGTCCTTCAGGAGGCCATAAATGTCATCCAAGTGCTTCCTTCCTATATGAGTATGATGCAGGAATATTCATTTACATTTTGACAGTAAGATTCAAGCATCCAGAGAGTGTTTGTGCACAATCAAGGGAAGATCCTGCTTACCCCACCAGTCCTTGCTGTGAGGTGCCAGCCACCTCGTTTTTCTCCTTGGTCTGCAATAGGCCTAGTGCACAAGCGAAGGAAGGAAGATTGTCCAAGGACAGGGTGTTAGTCCTCTTGGCTTTCCATCACTCTTCAGTGCCTGTGTTTGCTGCTGGTTGTTCTGGCCAGCTGGGATACAGGCAGCAGCTCAGTAGGGACTGTCCTCCTCAATGACTGTGTGAAGGATGTCCATCACCTGCCCCACAAAGCGTTTTGTGGTTTGACCTCACCCCAGAGGAACAGCCATGCCAGCATGGACAATCAGCAGACTTGATTCAGCTCATCAGCCCTGACTGAGATGAAAGAGGCTGGCATTCTTGAAAATCAGCGTCGTCTTACATTAGTAGGAAAAAAATGGGAGCAACCATTAGCAAGAGAAGACAGAATATTTCCTGGAAAATTAAATTGGCATTGAGGAATACTTGTGGGAAAAGCAAGAGCAAAGCATAGGTCATCCAGCAGTCACCCACTGGAGATGGTGAGGCAGACTAGGACAGAGATAAGCAGCAGTTCAGGCATCTGTTTGGTTATAACTGTAGCAGTGAAGCAAGCTTGAGCCAAGGTTGTAGGACGTTGAATAGTTCCCTCTTAGAGAGGACACATAGTGAGCTCCCTTTGAGTTACATTCTTCTGATGCAAGAACAGTAAGCTAGAAGGCAGTGAGACCTTTCATCTAAGGGTTCACCTCTTTCACATCTAAGGCCAACCCTGATGTAGCATAGCTGAGTGAATTTCAGTCACTTTTACTGAGAACATTGTTAAGACTTAAAAAAAATGCATGAACTTAAAGCTTTACCATGTAAGAAATATAGAAAGGTGTGAGGCTGTTGAGATTCTAACAGCTAGCAGTATAAAGATCAGAGGAGAATTCTGATATAAAAGTTATAAAATCCTAAAAAAAAGATCAGAAGATAGCAGCTCAGCAACACAAGATCTCTCTGTTCCACTCATCACTGGAAGTTAGCCTCTCCCCATGTGACTGATGATTTCCCAAAAAGCAGAGAGTCATAAAGTATCTCATCTAGGGCAGTGAGTATTATGCTCAGCCCGATACCTCATTAATCCTATGTATTCGTCACATGTTGGCCAATAAATAATTGGCTTTTGATCTTACATTGTGTTTATCGTGCCTGAAGAGATTCTACTGTGACAGTAAATGCTATTGGAACAAAACAAAACAACCTTTGATACCATAATGTGGGCAGTCTAAAAGTGAGTATCTTCAAGGGGATGAAATAAGATAACACATAGCAGTAAATTAAATGTGGAACTTCAGAGAAAAATATTCAGTTCTCAGTTCCAAAGGAGTATTTTGCTTAGGAGTATTTTTTTACACTTCTTTAAAGATTAAGAAGTAATTGCAGCCCCTAATGAAAAGAAAGTAGATTCAGAACAGACTGGAAAGAAACAGTAAAGATGGATAGTAGTGAAAGATAAAGAACTGAGTGGAAGTTATTGGCCAAAGAGGTTATGAGTTTTCAGAAGTTTTTATCACATACCCCTAAAGTCTAGAGACACTCCTTGGTTCATTAAAAAATAAAAATTAAAAATCTGCCAGATGGAACTTTCCAGCTGTGTAGATTCTCTCCACCTAGTTTTGTAGGTCAGGCGTCTTGCTGTAACGTGTCCCTCCAGACACTATAATTGTAGGCTATTCCCATTTTTTATTGATATTTCCAACCCATAATTTTCAGTTGTAAACTGAAACTGAAACTGTACCCATCCTATACATTCATGTTAAATGAATTATATGTAAAAATGGTTTACTAGCAAACAATTTAGTATGTGGCAATTAACTCTCTTGGGAAGTAAGTTTGCTCACCGGCAGGAGAAGCTCAATCACAGCAAAGTTAGTAGATATTAATTCCTGCCCCTTAAGATTTTTTTTTCCTATTTGCTAAGCTGTTTCTGCTGCTTCATTCTGCTTATTTCACTTTTCTGTCTGCCCTCTAGAGCTCACCTGTTCTGAAATTATAATGAATGGTTGGGTTATTGTTGATGCGTAATTTGCAATTCCAACTTGTGGGAATTCACAAATATGAGATGCTTTCCTGTTTATATATCTAGTGCCCCTAGTGCTTCAGCACTGTTCCTAACTTGAGGACTAAATTGTCTTCTGGATGAACTGATCTCCAGCTATGCAGAAACAAACTGCTGTCTGAGCACATGAGGGAGAGAAATGGCCTCTGGGATCCAAGCGTGGTCTGCTGTAAAGAGAAGGAACCATTTGGATTGCATGTGGAGGCAGACACTGCAGAGGCTGCATTTCTGTTAAATGCTAAGTAACTGCTGAGAAGACTTTTTTTTTTTTAAAACAACATTTTGACATTAATATACTGTTCTACCCTCTGTCTGCTTCCTGGTTCTTCAACCCCTTTTTCTGTTCTCAGTCTCTGTAGTCTGTCTGCTGTTAACCCTATTCCTATACAGCATCATGAGGACTGTACATGCTTGTAGCAACTTGTGCGAACATTTTGCTGTCTTCAGCAAGGCAAGACTAGGTAACATCAATGGAACAGAACATCAAAGTTGAGAGAAAAAACTAAACTTTGTCATTGGCAGTGTGAAGACTGTAATTTTGAAAACTAGTTAGCTTTTTCCTTTCTTTTCCTTCCAGCCCATTCAACTGACTTTTGACTTTGGGCATGATTGACTGAACTTGCCCACTCTGTATCATAAGAAGAGTTAAACGCATTGAAAATATTTTAAAAAATCATGATGTGCAATTTAATAAAGTGATGGACGGCATAGTTCCAACTGGTCAGGGAAAGCAAAACAGAGCAGGGGACACGTGGGAAGATGTGGTTGTTGGGGCTGACGGGGTCCGGAGGTCACTCCTATACCACAACCTGTATGCTGCCTGTATTCCTCAAGCCCCAGTGACTTCAAATTATGACCTGAACTCCCCAGGCATTGCAGCTTTTCCCCAAAAAAGATGGTGTCTTAAATATTGTGCAAAGAGCACTATAGCTACTGAATTTATTCCCTTAATTATGAATAAATAAGAGACAAAGTATTTTTACTGTCTTCCTGATGGGAGTGACAGAAAATATTGCTGACCATCTGTTTGACCATTTAAAAAATAAAATATGTCATGGGGATGAAATTTTATGACATGCTTCATACTATTTTTAACTTCATAGTGGATTTTCTACACACTACATTTACATTTGACAATGTTTTTGCTGTATCTCATTTTTTGACATGTAACAAAAACTTACTGAAAACATCTGCAGAGTTCTGGTGATCAGCTCTAGAAAACATCCAACAGCACTGTATTAGTTTGATAAAAAAATAAATCACCTGATTTCTCAGAATAATTAAGTCCCCACAGAAAACGTAACAGTTTTATATCCCTTCACACACCCATTGACTTACATGCAATAACAATTATTTTTTTTTCTGGAAGTGGCCTCTTGCTTCAAAGTTCAAATCATCTGTAATTTTGAATAATTGCAGTTTCATACAGTCACTCTTCTAATTTTTCAGGAACTCTCCCACCTTCCTCTTGCAAACATTGAGAAGGCTCTACTACTACTAAATCATGTAGTTATTCAATTATGCAACTATTCAAAATTATGCAATTATTCAAAATTGCAGATAATTTGAACTTTATTACTTTTCTGAAAGAGTGGTCAGGTGCTGGAATGGGCTGCCCAGGGAGGTGGTTGAGTCAGCATCCCTGGAGATGTTCAAGAAATGTTTAGATGTTGTGTTGAGAGACATGGTTTAGTGGGGTTATTGCTGGTAGGTGGATGGTTGGACTGGATGATCTTGTAGGTCTTTTCCAACCTAGCTAATTCTATGATTCTATGATTACTGAAACATAAAGATCAATATTTTTCTTTTGTTAAAGTACACACCAGACCTCCCATATCTATCTCCAAGTAGGGGTAGATGACCACCATTTGCGTGTGCAGTGAGACCAGGTTGTCCATCACACCATGCTCAAGGAAAGCAAGGTTCAGTTTCATACAGCACATGTTGGTCAGTTGTGCAGTCTATAATAGGTCTGACACCTTGCGTATTTGTCCTAATGCACGTTCTAATAGAGCAGTTGTGATTGCATACTAGTGGTCTGTCATGTACTTAATGGGTTGGCATCTTAAGATGACATTCTTATGAAGCCTGTTTCTGCAAAACTGGAAAAGTCTATGTTAACCGAATTGTTTTTATACCCTGGAGTTCAGCCCATCATTTCTGGTTGTTGCAATTTCACATAGCTGCTAAATGCTGGTTGTCTATGTTGAAAAACTGGATTGTGGGAAAGAGCTGCTTTTAAGAAAGAGCAGAAAGCCAGCTCCAACCTCTTCTCAGGTGCCCTTATTTCCTGCCTGTGAAGTTGTTTTGTAATTGTAGAAATTCTCGTTTCAGCCTGCTCATATTTTCCACCCTGAGCTTTGAATCATTAAGTGATATGTCACAGTCATCATCTTGACAGTGTTTCACAAGCGAGGGAAGAATAACTTATTCCAGAAACAAAAATCCTAGTAAAGTTCAAGAACACAGATAAATACAAAACAAAACAAACAAACATACAAAAAAGGTTTGTTTTTTTTTTTAATTGGAAAAGAAATCCACAGAAATACCATCTTATCTACAGTACTGTAAGGAGCAAAAGATAGCTTTTACAGTGAAGAGAAATCTAATTATGTCAAGCTCTTCACCATAGCCAGGACACTGAGAAAAAATTAGGAGACAGTAGGAATGTCTTCTGATGCCTTGGCTGGAAACGTTTGGAACATATGAGACTCCAACAGGATTACATAGGAGATTACATAATCCTGACAGATGTTTTGCACAAGCATCTCCTCAACAGAGGGTGATTTATTGTGGTGGAAATAGGACAAACGTGTTATTTGTTTTCTCTAATTAATTCTAATTATAACCTGCAACAGCAGCGACACCCAAGCCCCCTGTTCTCTACCAGTCATGTGTTATTTTCCTCTATCTCTAACACGGCGTTCATGTGTCTTGAGTGACTTGGACAAGACAAAGTTGTTTTTTCATAGGTCACATTTCCATGTTGTCAGTGAGCTGAAGAAAGTAACCTTCTAGCTGCACCCATCAGGATCCAGGGCTGGGGGTGAAAAGCAATTTTTGGTAGTCTGGAGTAAAATGAAACATGACACTCGACTCTAGTCTTAAAATCAGCACACCATCATCTTCATTCACATCACTCTGCTTCACTCTGTTTTCTTAGACACCATCCTCCTTTCTATTAACCCCTTAAGATTTTACTGGTCCTTAGCACATCTCTTACTGTGTGTTTTCATTACCATTACCTTCAGAAGATTTATGCTGGTTCCAGTAAACGTTCCAGCTTGAAGACTGTGCTTCAGCTCATGCTTGGTCCCTGCCATGAAATACCCAGAAGGCCTATTCATGGCTTAGTTTGGGCTTCCACAGCACTGAGATGTGGGGCTCAGCTCATAATACAGAAATTTAAAGGCTTAAGGAACATTACTGAATTGAAGATAAGAAATCAAGTGCAGATGTACTTTAAAGGTTCAATCTCAAGTGGTTTAGATATAAAAATCGCTGACAGCTATAATAACTGTAGTTCAAATTGGGGAAAACTGGTTTATTTGCTATACACACAAACCTGTGTTTGATCTCTTTAGCTTACACATCTGGACTTCTAGCCTAAACTGACTGATCTGATGAACGAACTAAACTCCATTCTTTTAACAGCTCCTATTTTTGCCTTAATTCTTACAAGTCATAGAATAGTAGAATCACTAAGGTTGAGAATGACCTCCAACATCATCTTGTCTGTCAACTCATCAGCACCATCCCCGCTAAACCATGTCCCTCAGTACAACATCTACACATTTTTTGAACACCTTTGCGGATGGTGCCTCCACCACATCCCTGGGCAGCCTATTTCCAATGCTTGACCACTCTCTGAGAAGAAATTTTCCCAAATATCCAATCCGAACCTCCCCTGGCACAACTTGAGGCCATTTCCTCTTGTCCTATTACTGTTGCCTGGGAGAAGAGGCTGACCCCCACCTCACCACAACCTCTTTTTAGGGAGTTGTAGACAGGGATTAGGCCTCCCCTGAGCCTCCTCTTCTCCAGACTGAACAATCCCAGCTCCCTCAGCTGTTCCCTATAAGACTTGTGCTCCAGACCCTTCACAGCTTTGTCGCCCTTCTCTGGACATGTTCCAGGACCTCGATGTCTTTCGTGTAGTGAGGGGCCCAAAACTGAACATAGCACTCAAGGCACAGCCTCACCAGAGCTGAGTTCAGGGGAGTGATCACCTCCCTGCTCCTGCTGGCTGCACTGTTTCTGATACAAGCCAGGATGTGATTGGCCTTCTTGGCCACCTGCGCACACTGCTGGCTCATGTTCAGCCAAGTGTTGACAACCACCCCCAGATCCTTTTTCTTCTTGCAGCTTTTCAGCCACTCTGCCCCAAGCCTGTAGCATTGCCTGGAGTTATTGTGGCCAAAGTGCAGGATCCGGCACTTGGTCTTGTTGAACCTCATCCCATTGGCCTCAGCCCATTCACCCAGCCTGTCCAAGTCCCTCTATTGAGCCTTCAAGCAGATCAGCAGTTCCTCCCAACTTGGTGTCATCTGCAAGCCTACTGAGAGTGCACTCAATCCCCTCATCCAGGTCATCAATAAAGATTTTAAGCAGGACTGGCCCATATTATTTTTCAGCCCATTATTTTTATAGCACAAGGCATTGCTGAATGTTTTTCCCCTCTTCAAAACCCAGCCCTGTGGTGCCACGATTTCCAGGTTGCAGAGAACAGGGTGGACCACAGGAGAGCAACGCTAAGAAAGTGATTATTGGTTTTGTTGTATTGGTTTCAGTCAGCCATAAAAAAAAAGAGAAAAATTCTGGATTCCTCTTCTCATTTGTGAGGCTGGGACACACTATTCATTTTTGTCCTTTGGTTTTGCATTTCTGGGCCCAGCCACACTGTGGACACTCTGAAGAGCACCTCCACGTCGGCGCCGCCCGCCGCCTCCCCTCAGGGAGCAAGGCAGCAGCGGAGGAAGCAGGATTCGAGGCGGCACCGCTCCTCCCGTAACCATGGCAACTTCGATCTCCCGCTCCGCCCTTCAGCGTCACATCGCCCTAGGATCCCGGCGCGCGCAAGCCCCGCCTTCCCCACGCTCTGATTGGGCGGCTGGCCATAGCGCCATCTCAGCATAGCACCGCCGATTGGTCGGATGCGGCTGAGGCACGGGGCGCGCGGTACCTACCAGGAGGCGGAGGCAGGTGTTCATTAGCATAGCCCCGCCCCCTCACCGCCGGTCCCCGGTATCTTGCGTTCCCGTGAGGGGAGATCCCCGCCCGGGCTGGGTCCGCGGGGGCGCCCCCCTCACCTAAGCTGCGGGGCGCGAAGGCCTCGGCGGCATCGCCCGGAGTGCAGCCGCCCCCAGAGCGGAGAGGGCTGGGCACGGCGCGGAGGAGCCGCCCAGGGAGGCGGTGGCGAGGGGAAGCCTCCGAGCCACGCGGGGAGCGGCTTCGTGAGCATCGCGTGGGGCGGAGGGGGCTGCGGGCTCCTGGGGCTGCGGTGCTGCGCTGAGCTCCGGGCCTTGATGGGGACTGCTGGCTGCGGCTTTGGTGCCTGTGCCTCTGGAGCTCAGTGAGGAGCGCGGCGTCGTGGGGAGCTCCGTGTGACTGCTCTCCCTGCCATCGCGAGGGAAGCTTCTGTGTTTCTCTTTTTCTGTTATTCATATATTACGTAAACAAGCCATCTTAGGAGCGTCAGCCGGCGTCAAAACTCTAGGAAGCGCCCTCACCATGTGGACTTTCTTGGGCATCGCCTCCTTCATCTACGTGTACAAGAAGTGCGGGGACCTCATGAGCTACGCCAACAAGGAGGTGCTCCTCTCCGCCGTGCTCTTCTTCTCCCTGGGCCTGCTGCTCTCGTATCGCTACCACTTCCGTGCACCCCGGCAGCAGCAGCAGCAGCGGAAGCCCCACCTGGGGATGCTCTCCCACGCTCTCTCGGCTCTGCCGCTGGTGGGCTTCTTCTGGGCCAAACCTGCTGCGAGGCCTCAGCAAGTCGAGCAACCCAAATCCAGAAAGGTAAGCTCAGGTTGGGCATTGCATGCGGATTGGGAGTGACCACCCATTCACTGGTGCTTTGGAGTCGGCCCCAGTGAGGGCAGCGAAGGAAGGGCAGGGAGGGGTTGCGTTTGCATCCTGTGTGAAGGATGTGTCATGTTTTGCATTGGTTTTCGATGACGGAAGAAACAGTGGGGTTTTATGAAGGTGAGTGAAATGTGAGTATTCAAAGAAAATAGCGTAGTAATGGATTATTATACTAGCAGAAGGGTATCTTCAATTGCCAGTCTGTGCTAGACATCAGAGAGATGAGCATCTCTGGCAAGGAGCCACAGAGAGCTGGAACTTTTCGGCCAAGAGAAGAGAAGGCTCAGCAGGAGGAGGTTCTCATCCACGTGCACAAAGTTCTGAAGGTACAAAGAAGATGGAACCAGGTTTCTCTTGGCAATGCCCAGTGCGAGGACCAGAGGCAGTGGGCCTAACTGGAGAGCTTCTGTGCTAGGCATGTGACAGAGTGCTGGCACTGGTTGCCTGGAGGTAGTGAGATCTCCTTCTTGGAGATCTCCAAAAGCCACCTGGAAGTGGCCCTTGGACTCCCTGTTCTGGGTGACCCTGCTGAAGCAGGGCTGGGCCAGATGGACCCTGAGGTCTTTGCCAGCCTCAGCCATGCTGTGATTGTGTGATCATCTTCCTCTTGTTTCTGGATAAAACATGCATCCATTTAGACAGCAGGACATACAGTAATTTGGGAGTTATTCTTAAAATACTGCTTCTATGATAGCTACAGAACCTGGGTTCATTTAGTCAGCCTGTTCTACAGGGACAGTGGAGAGCACTGGGCCTTCAGCTGGAGTTTGGCAGGAGCCCTGCAATCTACGTCCAGCAGGTGAATATGCATATTCAGTACATCTCCGGGCAGCGCTGTTTGGCTCCTTGCCTGGGCACTTCTGGGCACTTTCAGTTGGGCACTGACCGCTTGCACAAAACAGCTTGAAACTTTGGATGCATGCCCTATGAATTTTTTTTTGTTAAATTCTGGATTTTTTTTCTGGTAAAAGCCAGCCCTTACCCCAGTTTCTTTTTCTCTAAGGCATACAGTTATTTTTACAATCCCTCGTTACATTGTAGCTAAAAACATTACCTCGTGCCACTAGAAATCTGGTGTCTGTGTTATTCAGAGTACTCATTTCTCTGATGCAAATGTATTTTTGCTGCTGTCAGCGCTGTAATGTTGAGGCGTTTGTGGAAGTGTGAATTGGACTCCATTCATTCAGTTCAGTAAAGTTAGAGAAATATATTTTCCTGTGGATACAATTGACTTGCGGAAGCAAACTTTACAATTGGGAAGGTTATAAAGCAGGTATGTTTATTTGGCACTGCCCTCACATGCTGGTTGCAAGGGGGGTAACCCCTCCTAACTTGCACATCCAAAGGCAGAAAAATGCCATGTTTAAGGATCAAAGGCATACATATTCATAGCGTTCCTGGGGGAGGGAGAGACTATTACAGTTAATTCCAAGAAATCATTATAATATGCTCTAGCCCAGAGTCATACCCCTTGAGCATGCGTAGTGCCTCCTGGTGGTCGTCTTTGGGTGTCGTGGGGATGAAGGCCATATGTCCTCCTCACTGTGTACTCTTGACCTTGGCACAGTTGAAGAAGGTGATCCAGCTTCAGCTGGTTTTCTTCAGGATGTAGTCTCCAGTTCAGTTCCAACGACCAGTCAGCAACTTCTAGGTTTCCTTGCGCCATTAACCCATGTCCATCTTTTATTGTTTGTTTTTAAACCGTATTCTAACCCTTTCCTCCCTCACAATTAGCTTCTTTAATTGCAAGTTCTCTGTGTAGTAGGGATGTATGTGAAGGCATTGGGACGTCACTTTGTAGATAAGAATATGCAGCAGCATTGGTTTACTGCCTTTTGTAGGAGCTCAGCTTCCAGTATATGTGAGACTAACGTTATGTTAATGGTTTGTCTCTGATCAGGAGGGGAGTCTTAAACCAGTGTCTCTGCTTGTTTCTTTTCCCTGCTTGATTTTTGTTGCATTATAGAATACAACTGATTACATTTTAAAGCTAACCCGGAAGATGCGATCCATCATCAGCGAGCTGTCAATCTGCTGGATGAAAATAGAACTAGTCCAAAGTCGAACCCCTGCAAAGATTACGGTGCAGATACATCAGCACATCTAACTCTGGATTTTTTTTTTTCTACAGGGTAAAATAGAAGTAAATGCCTCAGACATGCATCTGACAGAGGCTGCTTCAGTTACAACATTATCACCCCAATACGATCCAGAAGTTATCATTGTGGGTTCAGGTGTCCTTGGGTCTTCCTTGGCCACGGTGCTCGCCAGAGATGGAAGAAAAGTGACTGTAATAGAGAGGGATCTGAAGGAACCTGACAGGATAGTTGGAGAATTGTTGCAGCCTGGTGGTTTTAATGCACTTAAAGAACTGGGTCTTGAAGGTGAGTGCATTTCAAACTGTAAATAAATATATAACAACAGTTGCTGCACTCAGTTACGTTTTTAGATAAGGCGTGCCTTATCTAAAATACAGGAAAAATGAAGAAATGCAGTATCTACAATGAATAAAAGGAATTAAAATTGCTTGTGTGTTTCTAGTCTGCTATTTCGATCATATTCTTTCCTCAACGTGTTTTGGTTAGGATAACTAGACTTCATGTCAAGAAATACTTTTAATAAATAATTTAATAAATAAGAAAGAAAAAATACTTCTAATAAATAAGTCTTTTAAAATATTTCTTTTTATTCTGCAGATACAGTAGAAGGTATAGACGCACAAACAGTAAATGGTTACATCATTCATGACCTGGAGAGCAAGTCGGAGGTCGAAATTCCTTTTCCAACATCTGCAGATGGCCGTGTGGTGAGCGGAAGGTCCTTCCATCATGGCCAGTTCATCATGGGTCTCCGAAGGGCAGCCATGGCAGAGCCCAAGTGAGTTCCGTGTGATGCTGAATGTCACAGCCCGGGTGCTGAGGTGCTGTAGCACTGTTCCCAGTGTCAGTGAGATTCCTCGGCCGTTCCGTTGTGCTCCAGCGCAGGGGGCTCCAATGGACGAGTGTGAGAGAAAGCGACAGCTGAAGTTACTCCTTCTGTTTCCTGTTGACGTACTTAAGAATGGAATATACTTCTTACGTTAGCCTTTGAGAAAGTGAATTTTCAAACTTAGGGGACTAAAGGCTTTAAATAGTAGGCATGGTACTGGCTTGTCCATCTGAGGCTAAAAGGCTGATTCTGTTAGACCTGTTTTTGGGTTTGATATTTTACCAGAAGCGCTAACCTCAGGGTGCGATGCGCAGAACTTCTTTGGGTGAGAAATGTGCAATATACCTTGGTATCATTTCTTCCAGAGTTGTTGTTTACGATGCCAGGAATCAAACTTCTTTTACATTTACATGTTCTGTAACTTTTTTTTGCTGACAAAAGAGCAAAATAGCCAGGAAGGAGCACTAAATAATGGGAATGAGCTACTCCCAGTAGCTGTTGTACAATCCTGAAGATGCATCCTATTCCTAATGAAATAAAAAAATATTTGGTATTTCCTCATATTAAAAGAGAGGAGGAGGAAACATTTCTTAAAACAAATGGATTCTAGCTGGTGTTTCTGAAGGGTGGATTTTTTTTGCCCTCAATAATGCTTACAAGGGAAGTACACAAGGTACTGTCGTCTTACTTTACATGTCTCTATTTTGAAGTGGAAAATTGCTTTATCGTATCTTTTATATCCTATGAATCACTAGCACTGAAAGACAGCAACTCTACAATGCAGTTAAAATCAACGACAACTGCATTTAATAGCTATAAAAGCTAAAGCTTTCTTGGTTATTGCTTCAAGTTCAGTGAAATTTAGGCATCTCAACTTACAGAAAACTCCATCTTTTAAAAATCCTTTAAGTAGAAATTTGCAAAAGCTAATGCTTGAGTCTTGAATTCAATCCTTACCCCTTCCACTCTTTCTTTAATGTTCATTTCCTGTATGTTTTCTTTCCATTTTAATTGTAGCACAGAAAACTACATGTTACATCAAGGCACAGGAGAGATGAAATACTGCTAACGGTGCTGTAAAGCTTTGGTTTTCGTCTCAGAACTTCTGAAAACATAGGGAATAATGACTACACAATATATTCTGCTTATCTGTGTTAGATAATATGAACTTCTTTCAGATGAGTAAAGTTAATTCTGCAAATGAAGAAGGTGGGGTATCATTAGTGATTTTTATAGTGGGGTAGAACCAGAAAAGGAAATAAGCACTTAATTAAGTTATGACTATAAAAGAAATACAAAAGCCAGTAAGATCTGCAGAATGCTGATTCACCCGCTATTAACCTGGTAGGCTGCTACATTCTATTGCTGTTGAAGTTCCTGTTAGGCATGTTTTCCATCACTTTTGTTACCTTTGAGAGCCTAAGCTATCAAGCTGTTGTATTCTCATATGGAACTTTATCTCATTTCTCTAAGTTTTTGTATTCCATGTGGATGTGAAAACGTTTGTGAAGAGAAAGTCTGAGCTGCTGGGATCGTGTTTAATGGCTCAGATCCAACAAGAGGTTTAAATGGAAAGAGATAAGATTTGTGAAACCCAAATAGCCAAAACTAGATAGATGCAGGGAATGCTTAGTTCAGAGTCTGATCAGAAGCTTTGTCTGAGCTTTGTCTCTGTCCTAAACCGTTTAGATTATTGAGCACTACTGTTAGGAACCTCACTTCTACCTCGTTTACATGTTAAATATTGAAGTGCTCCTTTGGATCTTGCTCCTGTACTCTGTGTGGAGTTAGATCCCTCGTGTTCTGTCAGTCTTCTCTGCTGAACAGTGGGAAATGCTCAGGGGGCTGATTTCTGACTGTTTATAGGTGTCAGACTCCTCTCTGCACGTCTCCTTTGGCCAGGGAATGCCTAAAGCAAAAGCAGGGGTTCTCCTCAGTGGTAGGGTGTTTGTTAAGTATTATAGCTTTAGAATAGTCTCAAATGTCAAACCGAATGGCAGTGTTGTACTGAAGCTAATGACAAGCAGTGTTTGACATTTAATGTGGCCTCAAAAAGCGTTGAAGAATCTTTGTGTTGCATTTAGAGAGAATATCATGGCAGAGACAAGATTAATGAAAATCACACTTTCCTTCTGTCCCTAATGCCAGGAAATGTTGGCATCCTTAATCCTCTTCCCTCCTGTTCTAATTCCTCTCTTTTATTTCAGTGCAAAATTCATTGAAGGAACTGTGACACAACTGCTTGAAGAAGATGATTGCGTAGTGGGTGTTCAGTACAAGGACAAAGAAACTGGGGATACTAAGGTGAGACAGTTTTCTGTTTTGATCTTCATTTAACTACTGTGAAAATAGAGTTAAATGTATATAGCATTTAAAAAGCACTGCTATTTCAGAGCTCTGGTTTCTGCCTGAAGTTCTGTAGTTTGTTCGGATCTGCTCTTAATGGTTCCCCATCCCCTGCTGCCCTCCTCCAATGAAAGATTCAGAAAGTTTCTGAGCAGTTGGCAGATCCAGCTGGAAGCATTCTGAACAAAATCTCTCATCTTTAAAGAATTTACAGATGAAAATTGTAGAATCACAGACTTGATCAGGTTGGAAAAGACCTTCAAGATCAAGTCCAACCGCAACCTAACCATACTACCCTAACTAACAACCCACCACTAAATCATGTCCCTGAGCACCACATCCAAACGGTTTTTAAACACATTCAGGGATGGTGACTCAACCACCTCCCCGGGAAGCCTGTTCCAGTGCTTAACAACCCTTTCTGTAGAAAAGTTTTTCCTGATATCCAACCTAAACCTCCCCTGGCGCAGCTTGAGGCCATTTCCCCTTGTCCTGTCACCTGTCACCAGTGAGAAGAGACCAGCCCCGCTCTCACTGCAATCACCTTGCAGGTATTTGAAGAGAGCAATGAGGTTTCCCCTCAGCCTCCTCTTCCCCAGACTAAACAGCCCCAGTTCCTTTAGTCTCTCCTCGTAGGGCATATTCTCCAAGCCCTTCACCAGCCTTGTTGCCCTTCTCTGGACCTGCTCCAGCACCTCCATGTCCTTTCTGTACTGAGGCGCCCAAAACTGAACACAGCACTCGAGGTGGGGCCTCACCAATGCTGAGTACAGGGGCAGGATGACTTCCCTAGTCCTGCTCACCGCACCATTCCTGATCCAAGCCAGGATGCCATTGGCCTTCTTGGCCACCTGGGCACACTGCTGGCTCATATTCAGCCGACTGTCCATCAGCACACCAAGGTCCCTTTCTGTCAGGCAGCTTTCCAGCCACTCCTCCCCAAGCCTGTAGGGTTGCCTGTGGTTGCTGTGACCAAAATGCAGGACCTGACACTTGGCCCTATTGAATCTCATACATTTTGCCTGTATGGAAATGGTGGTATAAAACCATATGGAAAAGAACACCTTAAAATTACTCCTCTGAGAGGAAGGAGGAGTAATAAGCCTCCTCAGGCAAAAGGCACTGCAGTCCACAGGGTGTGCTAGGAGTGGGAAGCTGTAAGGCAGCTGAGGAGGAACACCATCCTCAATTCCTTGTGAGGTAGCTGGAGGCAGTTCCAAGCCCTGTTTGGTCTGCCTTTAATGTCATGTGAAATGAATAAATGAATAGAATCCACTGCAGTCGAATAAGCTGTGGAATTGCACATGAATGCTGAAAAGATAGGGGATTTGGAGACAGGGAGATTTTGTTTGTAGTTTTGTGTGGTGGTGGTGGTGGTGGTTTGGGGCTTGTTTGTTTGTCTTGGTGGTGGTTGTGATTTTCGTTGTTATTTTGTTCCCCCCTGTCCCCCCATCCAATGGGCTCAATCATCTAGAATTAAAGGGGTTATTTTGATGGGAGTGTGTATTTTCCTTGGAGATGTATTTTTAAGCTTTACGCATTCCTGGATTTTATCGCTATAATTTTAAGTACAGCTTGTTTGACCAGCATGAGGGTGACCAAGGTTCTAGCCTACGCCATTTCTGAGAGCACAGACATTATTCTCAGGGCCTTGAGTTTCCTGTCTGTACAGCAGTGATAAGCAAATTCACTGAGTGCTGAAGTTCTGTGGCTGGAAAGAGTTGTATTATTTGCTGGCCTAGATAGCCTCTGTTTTATAGCAATGTAATGCCCAGAGGAACTCGTTCCAGGCAGGGATGTACACTCGCATTGCTGGCTCACCAAATGCTGCAGTCCAAAAGTAAATCATTTTCCAGAAGTACCAGTGAAACATGGCATGCTTTCTCCTGAAAACTTCAAAGGAAAATTTATTTTTTCTCTTTCTGCCAAGGTCAAGGACTAATGCTCATCATAAATCTGCAGTCATTATGTACAGTGATCGAACTGCAAATGACAATGAGACAGCTGTATGTAGAAGGAAACATCCGTCTCTAAATGCTTTCCAGTTCTTTTCTTACAATGTTATCATAAAAATAAAATGCTTATTAATAATCTGAAGAATTTGCTCATGTTTGAGAATGGCGTATGTATTAAACATTAGGAATTTGTGCATATATTCAGGCTGAACCTAATCCATTTATTTTCTCTCTCTATACCCATTGTTTCTGTTTGTAGCACCTAAGTACAATAGGGACTGCTCAGAATTTGCTGCTTGTTCTTTTAATAAAGATCTGGGCACGTTAAGTGCATTTCAGTTTATTACACTTTTTACACTAAAACATTTAGTTTTGTTGCTTACGTGTGATTCCTCTATTTATTCCTGAAGAGCATGATGGGCTGGAGGTGGCAATCACTCCACTTTCTGCTCTGTTTTATTCAAGTTCTCACCCAGCCCCTGTAGCTATGCTATGTGACTGCATGTCTAATTAAGCAGATTAATTATTTTGAAGAACATGTAATATTCAGTTGAAAAGGAGGGCTGGCTTCACAGTTATTTCCAGCTGTTGTGGAAAAGAAAAGGAAAACGTCCTATCTTCTTCTTTCTGTTCCGCTGCAGGAACTTCACGCACCACTGACGGTTGTAGCTGATGGACTTTTCTCCAAATTTAGAAAAAACTTGGTCTCCCAAAAAGTTACTGTTTCATCCCATTTTGTTGGTTGCATTTTGAAGGTAAGTCTTCTGTATAAGCTGGAGGATATACGTTTCTGCACTTACAATGCCGTGTTATCTGTCCGCATGCAGCGGCCTCCGCCCTCTCGGCGGTGTCCCCCAGCTGTTGGTGCTGCTGTGAGCTGGTGGCCCTGAGAAGATTCAGCAGGCTCTTGGTGCCCTGGGTCTCTTGGCTCTGCTGGATTCCAGAGGGTCGCTGGTCTTCACGGTTTATGAGCCCTTGGGAAACTTTCACACTGTTTCTTCTCCATATGCATTTCTTCACTTTGTGGCCTGTTGTTTTCTGATTGAGTGGTTTTTTGGGTGTTTTTTCCACCCAAACGTACAGGTACCTATAGAGCCTGTTTGTATGAACTCATACAGAAGGGGCATATGGTAGGGCCTTATAAAATGAAGATGTTCTGAAGTCTGTGAAAGGAGATGTATGCAAGAAATACTTAATTGAATGTAATTGCAGATAGCGTTACAGGAGGGAATACGTCTATGAAAGATTTAAGCAATCTTTTTGTTAAAGCAACTACTGATGCGTTGTTCTAAGGACTGTCTTGAATTGCAGTATGAGATGCTTTCCAGCACAATCAGCTGTTCTGTCTCTTTCTGTGTCACACTGAGAAATACTTGGAAATTTACGTCTGTGTTTTTAACTCCTAAGCTATTGGTGTATGCTCTGTCCCATCCCCAGCATAGCTGAACTTGCTGTGTCAGATCTAGCGTAGGTGATAGAGGGGCTGTGAGCAACCTGGTCTAGAGGGAGGTGTCCCTGCCTATAGCAGGGGGTTGGAACTAGATGACCTTAAAGGTCCCTTCCAACCCAAACCATTCTATGATTAGCTTTCAGCATAGCTACTTTAAACTGAGCACCAGTCTAACTAGACGTTTTCAGCACCTTGCATAAGCCTGTTTCTGCTATTAGTGCTCTATTTTATATAGCCCTAATCTTTGAATCAGAAGATGTTACTCTGGATGTAGGTGCTTTCACAAGTTTGTGTTAAGATAGTGACACTCATTTTTTCCCCACAGTATTCTTGTTGCTAAGGCACTCGTTCAGAAGGTGAAAATCTTGAGTTTTAGGTGTAAGCTAGCAGCTGTGGTTGAAAGCACCAATTGTTTATACTCAAAAAGCATACTCAAACTGTGCACCTGCCAGCAGGTGGTGGTACCTTGTAACCAGCTACCTATGCACCTTCAGGATCTATACATTTCAGTGAGAAAGTGTGAATGTAGGTTGGTAGCTGGTTGGTTGTAGCCAACTCAGGTTGGCTCTGCCTTGCCCTCTGTGGCTGCTGCAATAACCATTGGGTTAACAGCAAAAATAAGGGGGGAACAAACAAAACCCTGCAGAACTTTGACTGGATTCAGAACTCTGAGTTGGAGGAGCTTCAGCACTTTCTGTGTCCTTAACCCTACACTGACCTATCAGTGCCCGAGTGCCTCCTCTTTCTCAATGTCTGGGAACTTGTTCAAGCCTGAGGAGCAGCTGGAGTCACAGACCTGGGGTGCTGGGAGCCTCTGCTTTTCCCTTGGGGTTGTCTGCACTACAGCCCAGTGTACTTCATTCCTTTCCATACCTTTCTTTATGGAAGTAAAAGTGATCTTATGGAAAGCTTCTGTGTTATTTGCTTTTTGAAAACTCGGGGTTCATTAAAAGAAAAAAAAAATAAGACAACCCTAATATGATACAGCATCTTATTTTGAAGTGTGTCAGAGGATGATTTTGTGTATCTGAAGTTTAATATCCTTTCATTAATTGATTTCAATCCTTTTCCCACTTCTTTTCTTCTTAAGGATGCACCGCAGTTTAAAACTAATTATGCTGAACTTGTTTTGGCTAAAACTAGTCCAGTGTTAATCTATCAGATTTCTTCAACTGAAACTCGAGTCCTTGTTGATATTCGAGGGGAAATGCCAAAAAACCTGAAAGAATATATGCTTGAGAGCATTCATCCCCAACTGCCTGGTAAGTCTGGTTTGTTGGTTGGTTTTCTCTCCACGTTCAGAGTTTCTGTTTCAGTAACTGCCCATCCTTCTTGGATGACACATCGCGTAGCAGATCGTCTGGTTGACCTTACCAGGTTAGAAGTTTGGAAGGATTATATCTCTGAGAAGAGGTTAAAATGGGCTGTGTGCAAACTAATTAAGACTCTACCAAATAAGCGTAACCAAAAAACCTTGGCTTTTGCAGATCACCTAAAGGAGCCATTTTTAATAGCAGTTCAGAACGATCGTTTAAGGACTATGCCGGCAAGCTTCTTACCTCCTTCAGCTGTTAACAAGAAAGGTTTGTATTATGAAATAGAGCGGATGGAGGGAAGGCATTATAAACTTCTGGGACTGAAGAGTGTGTTTTCATGGGTGTGTGTTTGTTGCTCAGTACAGCTACCTCACTCTTTTATTAAAAATAAATTTGAAAATGCACGTTTGATACAATTTAACAGGAATGTTTATATTGACACAAGACTTTAAATCACTGTCTGCTTTATTTTTAATTTTAAATATCTCAGTGGGTTGCGCTTTTATAAGTTTGGTCTCTTTAAGAGGGGAGAAAAATGAGGAGAAAAAAAAAAAAAAAGAAATAACCTTGAATTTTATGTCTATTCCTTGGCGCACATACATGCATACATATAAGGGAACTTGAGATTTTTAAATCTGTTAAAGCCATCCTCCATTTCTTCTTTATTTTTTTGGTTCCTAATTGTTGTTTCCGGTGGGAATGAATTCTCAGTAAGCTTGGAAACAAAGTACAGGGTTTGAGTGCTAAGATTATGTGGTAGTTGTGCAGTTGCCCACTAGTCTTTTTTTCTTCTATCTAGGAGTTCTTCTTTTAGGAGATGCATATAATATAAGACACCCTCTTACTGGTGGAGGAATGAGCGTTGTTTTAAACGATGTCAAAATATGGAGAAGTTTGCTCCAGGATATTCCAGATCTTTACGAAGATTCTGACATTCTTAAGGTGAAGCTTTATTTTGGATTATTATATAAATACATTTAATATAATTTATATAAATAAATTATTAGACAAACCTGGTTCCGCTTTAGATGAGGCACTTGAAGTTGGATGCACTTTGGGCATGTGTAAGCTCTTACTGAGGCACAGTTGCTCTCAAATCTTCAGATAAATAAATCACGTTGGGCATCTGTCACTGAGCAGAGCTGTCATTTGTGAGGGCTGTGGTTGTGAGGCAGATCAAAGCTGCGTTACTGATCTGCCTTGTTTTGCTTAAGGTGTGCTGTGCCTAGTCAGCACGTTTTGCTAGGATAGTATCTGATATATTCCCACAGTGGAAGTCTGGTTTTTAACGTAGATTGAGCCCAAGCAGGATGGATTCGAACCATTACCTTGTGCAAGTTGTACTTGGAGTAACGAGCACGTGTCCTTAGTTTGTCAAGGGGCATCTTGACATTGCAGTAGTAAGTTAGAAGACATTCACATGAACATGGCTCTTATCACCTACTTGAAAATCCTTTTCAGTGATGCTCTGTGTTGCCTAATAGAAATGCATTCTTTTCCTTTTGCAGGCAAAAAAAACATTTTACTGGTCAAGAAAAAGGTCTCATTCTTTTGTAGTGAATATTCTTGCCCAAGCACTGTACGAACTTTTTGCTGCTACAGATGGTAAATAGACTTCTTTAAATAACTTCTGAGTAATTGAAATTTGTTAAATAAATATTTCTGGAGGGCATATGTATTTGTATATGAGCACACACACGTGGATATTTGTATATCCACGTATATAAAATGTATCAATCAAAGGATGTTAATGAGTTAGCCCGAGTCTTCTTCCTACTTAGTTCTAGTGTTGTGTAAATGAAGTCATAGCAACCTAAAGGAAATCTGGAGTTAATATTTAAACAAACAAAGCACAGGATAACTGAATTCCCTTGTTCTTGTGTCAGTATTCAGGAATATGTAGATTCCCCATAAGATTCCATAAAACCTGCTTGAAATCTAACTGAATTTAACAGTAGCAGCTGCCAAAATGCTCAAGTCCTTGATTTTATGTCACTGTTGTATACGCTCACAGTTTTTCAGTATCTGTTGACTGTATTTGTGAGTGATTTTAATTCATTTTGTAGATTCCTTGCACCAGCTAAAGAGAGCCTGTTTCCACTACTTCAGACTTGGTGGAGAATGTGTCTCAGGACCTGTTGGATTGCTATCTGTGTAAGTTCAGCATATCTGTAACAGCTGATGTGAACCAGATCAAGATTTGTGAGCCGCTGTTTGATTCTGCTTCGCTCCCAGTCTGTCGGTTTTGTGTGGGGAGGATGCTCCATGTGAGGCAGTTTTTAGGATTATACTAAAGTCTGAAGCTTTATTAGAAGCTTTGAGGGCTGCCTTCTTTAGCTTCTAAAAAATGCCTCTGCAAACTGGATTGGCACTGCAACAGGTTGCCCGGAGAGGTTGTGGATGCCCCATCCCTGGAGGCATTCAAGGCCAGGCTGGATGTGGCTCTGGGCAGCCTGGTCTAGTGGTTGGCGACCCTGAACACAGCAGGGGGGTTGAAACTTGATGATCTTTGATGTCCTTTTCAACCCAGGCCATTCTTTGATTCTATGATAAGTGGCATGGAGGTTAGTCTGGACCCTTCTGCCTCGTTCAAATGGAGGAACTGGTGGAGATGTTTCATGCTTGACAAATTGAGAGTAGTAACGGATGAGGTCTCCCACAAGTGAGCAAAAGGAATGGAGAAGCGAGTAGCTATCAAGGTCTTCTGAATGCTCCCCTCAAGCTGGTGAATGCACAGTCAGTTGTTCTTTGAACATGTAAGAATATGTTTCATTTGTCTCTTTTTGGAAAGAGAGCTAAAACTGGTAGGGCCTGTACAGGCGAACCTGGGAGGTGAGAAAGAGCTTCAGACTGCTGGAAATGAAGAGAAAGCAGAGGTGTGTGTTGGCCATACTGCAGAATGGAATACAGATGGGTAGCAGCTCCAAGACAATCAGGGGTTGTCCATGGCTGAGACAGCAGGACCGCAGCTGCCTCAATCAGAGCGGTGTTACCTTGAGCACAGAGCCCAGTCTGTACATTGAAAACCCGTCTCTGCTTTTTTTATCCTGTTTACTTACGCGTTCTGTTTCTTTCTTTTTAACACAGGTTATCTCCTAAACCAATGGTACTGATTGGCCACTTCTTTGCTGTGGCATTGTACGCCGTTTACTTCTGCTTTAAGTCAGAGTCCTGGGTCACCATGCCTCGAGCATTTTTCAGTAGCGGAGCTATACTTTACAGGAGCTGCTCTATAATATTTCCACTGATATACTCTGAGATGAAGTCCCTCATCTATTAAAGTCCAAGGGGATATGACCGGACAAAGAAAATGTGAAGATCACGATGCCTTTAAAATCTCTGGACATGTACTGTTTAATATTGTATCATGTTTTCTTCAGAATGCAATTTCCTTGATCGGGGTTTGACTTAGTTTTGGTTTTGTGGTTATATACATATATATTATATGTAAATATTCTTTTCTTTGTGATTGAACTTCAAAGAGGAGTTAGCTGTTTACAAGGACCGTAAGGAAGTGTTGACATATTGCCAGTTCTGTCAGAATTTCATTCCTCGCTTTAGCCATTGCAGAGTGCACCACTAATATTAATAAACTGAAAAGTGAAAACTGTAAACCACACGCTGCTATTATCCTTCATGCTTCTTTCTGCTCAGTAGCTGCATAGACTCTTCCTTCATTTCTGTGAAATACTGTAAGAAAATGCCTGATTTGGGCCATTTCATTAGGATGCGCATCTGTTCTCTTTCAGTTGCAGCTAAGATGCTGTTACACCCACACTTCAGAGGACATTGCAAATGACTGCAGATTTTGCAATGTCACCATGTCTTCAATGTTACTTGTTTTTGCAAATGCCACATGCAGTGCTCTTCTGGAAGCATTCATTACGCCAGAATCGCTCAAAACAAGCAATAACCAAAGCATGCTCGTGTTGGCTGCTGCACCCAGGTACTGAAAGCACATGTTTTTTGAAACTTCCCACCTCGCTTTTAAAACCAGATTTTGTTTTGCTTGGTTTGTGTGTAATTGAAGGTTAATATGGCCGTTGACTTAAGCACAGCAACCAACTCTTTACGGAGACAACTTGAGTCCGGGCTGTTTCCAGTAGACAGCCTGTAATATTACTTCTGAAAATGTGTGCCAAGTACCATTCAAGTGTCCTTCTAATACTTGAAATACATCTTTTCCTGTAGATACTGCTGCACATTACTGGAGAGTTCGTGTGCTTTACTACTGGGCAATATTCCTCTCTGCGTTACCTTCACCACTTTGCTTTCCTTTGTTCTTGTGTTCTTCCATTTTCCCTTGCCTTTCTTACAGTTGCTTTGCGTATCACCACGTGGCTTTCATATTTTGGCTTGCTGAACCCACTGTGTGTCAGTGTGGCCCAGAGCTCAGAGAGCAGCAACACATCGTGTTCTTCTGTACTTAACAGCTTGGACTGTCTGTTTGGGAAATGGCAGATTGCATAAGCTGCATACAAATCTACATTCTGTGTTGGACCGTTGGGGAAAAAGAAATCTATGGAGGAGAAGATTTTTTTTAGTGTTCTATTTGACAGATATTTCAGATGACCAAGAGTTTTCCAGAAGAGCCAAAAATGTGTATATTTTTCTAACCGTGACCACTTTTGATACCTTGATACCTACAAACATGTTCACGGAGCATGCAGACTTCTGGGCAGAGCCCTGGTAATTCCAGTTACCATTATTTGTGGTGACTAACTGATGCCCCTGTGAAGGGTAAAGAAAATTTTCAGCATTTATACGAGTATTTTCAGAATTTGTGACAACTTTGAGAAGATTGGTTACTCTGACATTTTCTATTTTTAATATTATTTGCGGTCAGTCTCTCTAAGCTCAAGGACTGACAATCTTGAGCCAAATACACACCCTCAGCTAACTTAAATAAAATGTTATATGTGTAGATTTTTCTGGTGTATCTCTGGATAATGAGTTTAATTAGGTTTGGATTTCTCAGGAAATAGCAATGTGCTTAAATTATGCATACATTTAAGCACGCCTTTTCTTGAAGCCAGTGCCTGGTAAAGTGTCTGGCTGACTGGGTAAGTACCACTAGTTGAAAACTACTGGGGGGGAGAGAACAACCTGGTGTGTGTGACTACAGAAGAGCAACGTGAAACCCCTTCTCATGAAATGGCCACGTGTTTCTACTGATAGGACAAGGGGGAATGGTTTTAAACTGAGACAGGGGAGGTTTAGGTTCGATATTAGGAGGAAGTTTTTCACACAGAGGGTGGTGACGCACTGGAACAGGTTGCCCAGGGAGGTTGTGGATGCCCCGTCCCTGGAGGCATTCAAGGCCAGACTGGACGTGGCTCTGGGCAGCCTGGTCTAGTGGCTGGCAACCCTGCACTTAGCAGGGGGGTTGAAACTCAATGATCTTTGAGGTCCGTTTCAACCCAGGCCATTCTATGATTTGCAGGACCAGGTGAGAGTACTCTGCAATTTGGAATAAGCTGGGGTCATCTGGAACGCACAGTAGCACAGTGTACTCTTCAAGCTGCGATTACTGATGTGTGCAGAGATGGGCTGTACGTTGGTGGCTTTTATCTTCTACCGCTACATGCACCAAAGGGAAGAAGAGCAGAATGCCAGGAAGGACGTGTCACAGGCAAGAGTCAGAACCTGAGCAAAACGCAGCGCAAACAAGTGGACAACTCAGAAGCTGCAACAAACAGCTGCCGTTTTTGAAGAAGTTAGTTCTAAGAATTTGCACTCTGCAAAACCTAATTACCGTCTTATCCCCTTAGCAGTGTGCTCGGATAAGCCTTGCGGGCGTGAGACTTGCCTCTTGTCCCTTAGCCCTCTGTTTCAGGAGCAGCACCGCTGCATCGAGCAGAGAAGGAGCAGAAGCAGTGATATAGTGGTGAGGTTACAGCTTTAAAAAATAAAGAAGCGGTCTGTGGTGGGGCACAGAGAGGAAGGTATGTGCCTTCTCTTAGCACAAGTGCTATGGAAGCTGGTTTGTACGTGGAGTTGATTCATTCATTAAAGCGTCGCATTTCTTGGAGTTTGTCTGAGAAACGTGGTTGATGGTGGTTCAGTGTTCTGGGTTTCTGTTGCTGATTTTTCTTTTTATTTGCTTTAAATACGCCCTTTACTGGAAAACAGATGGGGCAAAGAGGCTTCTTAGTTGCATCTTTAAAAGACTCAGCTGCTGCTGCTGCAGGCGTGGGGTGTTGGGTTCCATGTGAGCAGTGATTCCTCTGTTCTGGGTGCGCATCTGGTGCCTGCTTTAGCAGAAGGCAGAGGAGTGGTAGATTTCTTCCCCCATTGCCTCTAATCACCTGAAACAGAGACTGCTTGATTCGTTTTGGACCAGCTGCTGGAGTTTGTCGCTTATACCTTGATTGTCTTTCTGACAGCAGTAGTGTAATGTGATGTTGGAGATCTCAAGCACAATTATAGTGCCCCTCTGGGGAAGTGCATGAACAGAGGCTTAAATATTCTGTCCTGCAGCTTTAGAAAAGAGGAGCGCGTCATTTTCTGTAGATGTGAATGATGTGTTAACACCTGAAGAGCACTGGAAGCTTTACACTTAGAGCTGTCGCACCGCTACCTGCTGTGTGTCTCTGGGGAGGGAGCAAGAACCAACAAGGAGCACTTGCAATTCCTGAGCTGCATTGCCCCAGCTCTGTGGAATAGCGATTTGGTTTTGAATAGGCACCCTTGAGTTTGCTCGCAGTCAGGCTGTGACAGCGTGCATGCAACTTCAGCGATGTTACCGGGGTTTCCAAACATCTGTGGAAATCTGGGAGGAAAATAAAAGGGGGAGAGGGATTGTTAAAATGGATTGCTCTGTTTTGCACAGTGAACAGCAACATGACAGAGTCTGAATTATCCAAGGTACTGAAAAGAAAAGCTGATGGGTATTTTAAGAAGTAACCAAACACCACTGCTGACTGTAAGCAAAGTAGAGAAAAGCAGAAGATGCCTGGTGCTGGTGTCCAGCTGCGAGTGCTCAGGAATGAGACCCTGCGTCCCCACGGCCCTCCCCGAGCTGCTCAGTTTGCAGCAGCAGCCAAAAAGGGAACGGGACGCTGGGAGTTGGCAGTGAAGGGATAGAGGGAAAAAACCATGGGAAACACAACTCAGCACAGAACGAACCTTTGCACCAGCTGCTGTAAGTCACAGTGGGAGCTCGTGATGCTCCTGGCTTTGCTGGGAGCGTTTTCAGAGGCTAAAGAGAGCACCTGGGTTTGGGAGCCAGGCTTCAAGCCTGGGTTAGGAGGCCAACAAAGAGCACATCTGTAATCTAAGCGCTGAAATACAGTGCTCCTTAAAGGCAAGGCCATGGGCACGAGAGCAGCATCCAGACAGTTTAGTGGGGTGTATTGTGTTCTCATATGTGACTTGGAAATGGCTCCACCTAGGCTGTCTCAATGGTTAACTTGCTTTTCCAGGGGAGCATTTGGATTTTTTTCAGCTGCACCGAGCTCGTGCTGGGTGTCATTTGGAGGGGAAGGGGCTTAGAGTGGAGTAGCGATGGCTGCCAGCGTTGGGTGGAGCGGGCTGCCCTGAGCGGGGTGTGAGCACTGTGTCAGAGCAGACCGTGGGTCCCGGCACGTCTGATGAACTTTATATTGAGTGGCCTTGATTGAGTGAGTACTGAGAGCCTGAGTGTCCACGTGGGGAGTCCCAGGTGGAGCTCTGAGTGCAGGAACAGCAGGTTCCCATGCAGCTTTTGTGTGGGGGCTGTGGTGTAAAGCTCTCCCTCACCTGTATTTCAGCACAAATACCAGCCTGCTCTTCCTGCCTTCTTTATGGCTGGGTATAGTTGCTGCCCCTGCTTTCTCTGGGACAGCCATTTCATCGTGTGCTTTGTGCTACGATCTGCTGGAGCAAACTCTTGCAGAAGAGGACGCAGCAAGAGCTGGGTTACTTGTTTGAGAACATGGTGGGTACGCTTTGACCTCAAGCAACTCTAGCTTTGCTTTTTGACGTGTTTTTAGGCTCTGTTGTCATTGAATGCTGGACTGAAATGCCTCTCACTGCACACGATTGCACTGCAGCGTGCATCCCCCTGCAGGCACAGACCCTGGAGACACTGGGGATGGTTTGCTGCCTAGAGGTGTCTGTGCTCGCTGCTCTTCCCATCGCTCAACTCACGTTCCCTTATTTCTGTTGAAGGGTGAAGCTGTAAGCTGACAGTTCTGCCTTCTGTGCGGCTGCGTGGTAACCCAGAAACTGCAGGTAATGGTGTGGCAGGGGAAACAGGATGTTGGTTTTCTTCGTACCCAGATCACATTTGTTTGTGCACAGCACTTCTCTGTCTCCCAGAAACGTATTTCATAGAATCACAGTTGGGTGGGAAAGGACCTCAAAGCCCACGCAGCCCCATCCCCTGCCGTGGGCTGGTTGCTCCCCACGGGCTCAGGCTGCCCAGGGCCCCATCCAACCTGGCCCTGAGCAGCTCCAGGGATGAGGCACCCACAGCTCTGGGCAGCCTGTGCCAGCGCCTTACCGCTGGTATTTGTTGTCTGTGTTTTCCTCCAGCCTGCAGCTACACTGTCCCACAAGGACCACTGAGAACAGTGCCTAGAAACGTTATGTATCCAATCCTATCAGTGTCAGCCCTTGCCAGCACAGTAGCTCACAGCTGCTGCGCTTGTCACACGCTATGGTTATGATCAGAGAAACTGAAGCCTGTTGCTGGAAGGCGTTTCTGCTCTTGGCCTTCCACAGATGCCTCGTGCTGCGCTGCGCTCCTGCCCCGCCACGGAGCAGCGTGCTGTGCTCCCTGCAGAGCGCCGTGCAGCATTCTGCGAGGGCCCAGCCACACCACACTCAGATCCACTCCAACACGTAAATGAGGGTGCTGCCACGGGTTGTCTTGGGAGACGAGAATTTTGTTTCTTTTCTTCTTGCTTTGGTCTCTTTTTTTAATTTTGGATTACAAAGATTTCTAAATGAAGAAGGTGTAGATGGAAAACACTGATGTTGTTCATTCAAACCTGTATTTTTCATTAATGGTTGTTTTTTCTTTAAAAAAAAGTGAAAGGTGGAAGTCTTGGTTTCTGTATATTTCTATTTATGTAGATCATGGAGTGATGGAAAAACTATGGATACTAATTATTGCCTGCTGGAATTAGATGTCTATAAATATTCAAAGTACTCAGCACAGAGGCTGGCAGTGCTGGGCCTACTGCAGCCCAGGGCACAGTTGCCCTTTTTGGCTGCCTGATGGCACAGCACATCCTGGTCTGCTTGTACCCGTTTGGAGCTGAGTCCTGGCATTAGCTGTATGCCTGGATAAAGCATGAAACGGTGACTTCCAGGGAGGAATATTTGTGAACTGTGACCACCCCTTTTCCTTGGTGTTGAAGTCATTATTGGTTTTTCTTCAGTAATTTACACCATCATTAAGCTGCAACCAGCTTTTCCCCCAGGGTAACTCAAACACGACCTGAAACATGAAATTTGTCCTAACTGCCTTAGTAGTGAAGGCTCTAATGTTTTAGTCTTTTCTCTCTCTGTTAACTTATCCAGAAGCAACTTTATGAAACTACTTCTGTGGTGGGGACAGGATATTTACATCGGTTTGAGGAAAGGTTAGAGCTTTCTCAAGGAAAAGCTTGGAAATATTAAAAACAGGGAGTAATATTTTGATACGTTTGTTTTGTTCCTATGAGTTCAAAGAGGAGCATGTACTCCAATGTGGGCTAGATATTAAAGACTTGACGTTATTACTTCTCTGTGGACATCTCTTTCTCCTGCTCTGCACCACCAGAAGGCAGTAGGTGAAGGAACCACCTTCAGCAGCCCTGAGCAGCACAGGCTGCAACTCAGCAGCTCAGCAGAGGAGAACCTGGCTGAGGAGCAGTTACTGATGCGGGTGCACGCGAGTCCCTACTTGCTGGTGAGATGCAGTACGAGGCCACTCTCAGTTCTCTTCGAGAGCTCATGGTGAGCACTGCAGGACCACTCACCTCCATAGCATACAGGCAGACACCAACCCTCTCTTCTCTGTACACTCCTTCTCCCTCCTGGTCCTTTTAGCAAGAAACCGGAATCATCAATCCCAGCCAACGTTTCAATACCTTTATTTCCGCTTGCGTTGCTCATCTGTGATACAAAAATCCAGTTTCTGCAAATAGTTATTCTGAACAAAAACCGAAGTGATTTATATGTAAACAATTACACAGAGCATTTACAATGCACTGTACAAAATGTGCACTGCGTGGATGAGATTCATCGCAGATCAGGCTGAGACTGAAACAAGCATGAATGACAGAGACCAGCTGATGGTTACAAATTGTAGAGACAGCTGCAGGTACCGACTGCCTCAAAGCACAGAACAATGCCAGTTCTTAGAAGCTGAACTCATCCTCAGTCCCTTCGTTCGGCCTTGGTCCTTCTCCATATTCATAGAACAGTCCTGAATTCATCAAATATGAAGCTAGGCACGTGTGCTTCAACGACCTAAAGAAAAGGAGCCGATCAGGTTCATTGCTCATTTATGGGCTCTGCTCATCAATTAACACAGCATATCTCATCTGCCACTCAAGCACGCAATCCTATTGACCTGAACAAGGAAGGAGCACGGTACCAGGCACGTCAAGCAAGCCTGGGGCTGTGAGAATTTGCTGTGCCCAGAGGTATGGTGTAAGACTGGAGCAATGCTGACGTCCTCCCTGCTGTTTCTCCAACAGCACCAGGCTGAGGTGCACCTGGTGCCTGTGCCAGCTCCCAGCAGCTGAAAGACTGACACTGGGTGGGGAACAAGGGCGGTGCTGGAACAATCTCCCTTTTAGCCCAAAGTATAGCTAGGAATCACCAACTTAACTAAACTAAGGCACAGACTAGATGAAATAGGATTATGACTTATTTTTAATCTCGTATGTAAATAATATTTCTTGTTCTTGTGATGTTAAGTCACACTTAATCTTACGAGAAAGTCTCTCTACAAGCACAGACTTTCAGAACTTCCCTTGCCTGTGAAGTACAGAAGCTGCCCAGCAAGCCCTGCTTCTCTGGAAGGAAACGAAGGGCTGGAGATTTAGACTTCCCAAACAGCTCCCAGCCCTAGACTTAGAATATTGCTAAAACTTGTTATTTAATTCTGCAACATCTCAGAACTTCCGTTTTCTCTCTCTGTTTCCTGAAAGCCCCCCAGCAACAGACTCGAAGATTAAATGGAAACTGGCTATTCCTCTAGTCCATGCAGAATTGAAATCCTCCCTGTATTTTCCACCCTCACTGTATTTTCTAGAAAAATCCATTTTCCATAAAAATACTAGGACTAATATGAAGATAGTTACACCAAGTACAGAAGTAACACAAGTTGTACAGAGCTCTAGCTTATACAGACTCAAAAAAAAAAATCCATTTTGACCCATTGTTGTCAGGTAACAGATCTCTCATCTCTATTTCAGTTTGGTGCTCTTTTACAGAACATCTGAAAGGGGCAAATACCGCTTTTTGGACACTCTTAGCAAGTCCACCATTTTGGATATTCATCTACAGATGATGCCATGTTCTAGAGTAGGCATGAGTGATCAGACTGCTGGTATGCAGCTGCAGCATAAACCAAATTTAATTCCCCTGAACAGGGCTCCAGGTAGAAAAGGAAGTGTATGAGTCTCTTTCAAAATGAAACAACACTTATTTCGAATACCTGATCAGAGTCTTTTTTCTTTTTTTTTGCATCTAAAAATGTGTAACTACAGCAGTTGAATAGTCTGGAAAGAATCCAGACAGATTCAAGCTGGTATAGAAACTGTTCCACCACGGGCTGCCACATCCGTTAACATCACGTATGGACATGCCCCAGTACTCTGAATTCTCCTTCAGCTGCTGTCTTCAGATCTAGAGATACACCTCAGTTCAGTGGGGCCAGCATGCTCAGTGCTGCCTACAGAAGACAAGGAATTTGTTCCTACCTTTCTTGGTAATTTTGTGTAGCGAATGTAATCCTCCAGGAACATGAGGGCAGCCACTACATCAGGAGGCATCTCTGGGATCTTCTGGCTAACATTAAGCAAACATGGAGACCATCCTCTTACCAACTGCTCAGTTACTTGAGTAACATTCTACAGAAATGCCAAGCTTCAAATAATACTTTTTCCATTACGTACTGTATGATTCCATTAAGATTAAAGCGTGTCTCTTCTTGCATACTCAAGTCAAACAATATTATAACATCAAATGTACTTTAAAAAAACCACTCAGAAAAAGCAGTGGAAACCATTAATAGAGGTGATACATCAGGACAAAGTGAAACACAGATACCTCGTGCACTGTTCCATCGTTGACCGAATGAACTGACCGATGAGAGTCAGAAATTGTTCCGTGTACCTTGAGTGGAACTGCTTCAGCAAGGTAAGGAGCCCCAGAACTAAGGGAAGCCAGTCGATCTGATCAGCCGGCCGCTTGCACACCACTCCTGCACAGAAGAAAACCCCCAAGCATGTTTGTAACACAACACATTCTTTGTGGTAGAGGCAAACATACATTATGCATTTTCATGAGATTTTCTTCTGTGCCTCCTGTTCTGCTTGCCCACACAAAAATCAAAAACCAATGTAGCAACTGTATTTCTCTCACAGCAGATGGCTTAAGGATATTAAGCCATAGGATGGAATGGCAAAGTCAGAAGTTTGCATGTTATTTCCTACTCCACTTTATTTTGCTTTAGTAAGTCCTAGTTTCAGCTAGGATAGAGTTAACTTTCCTCTTAGTAGCTGTCATGGTGCTGTGTTGTATTTTTAGGATGAGAATAATATTGATAACACCAACGTATTTGCTGCAGCAGAGCAGTGATTACACTGAGTCAAGGATGTTTCAGCTTCTCACGCTGCCCTGGCAGCAAGGAGCTGGGGGGCACGAGGAGCTGGGGGGGGGACAGGGCCAGAGAGGTGACCCAAATGGGCCAAAGGGATGTTCCATATCGTGTGACTTCATACTGAACAATAAAGCTGGGGGAGAGCTGGCAGATAATTTCACATAGGCTTTCATTAGATTTAGACAAGCAGTAAGCAACTTATACGATACCTAAATTTTTGGTGTACTGAAGTTTTGGAAACTGCGAGATCAGAAACAGGAAGTTGACAGTGGGAAAATACGGCAGACGTTTGGTTGTGATGTAAATCTGAGAGGAGGGAAAAAAAAAAAGGGCATAGGTTTTCTGTAACTTTCCTCCCCTCAATTAATAACACATGAAAGAGAAAAAAGCAAATTACATCAAGCACTCAAATGTCAGTCTGACCTTATTTAATGGATTGTGAATGCCAGCTGCTTCCAGATAAGCTGTGATTTCATACAGAAGAGTGTTGTCTTCTTTAGGATAAGGTAGTGACGGATTCTGATAGTGTGCTTCTATATCAGCCAGTATGGCTCTAAAAGAAAAATCAATTAATTGTTTTTAATCCTTATTTGAACTACCCAGAAATAAACCTTACGCAACGACACATCTCATTAATATAAAAGCTTCAAGCACACAAAACCCGTAAATAGTTATAAGCAAGAGGAAAGCACCTTTTTTTTTTTTTTTTTAAGATATCTTTCTACAAAGACATTTTTGTTTAAAAATTAACACCACTTTCATTGCTCTTATTTATCATCCAAATATGACCTCAAGTCTAGGTAAAACCAAGCACAGTTAAAAACCTGTGCTGTCCACTAACACACTGAAACAATTACTAGCTGAGTTGCTGACACTAACTGAGCTATTCTACCAGCTGTATGTTGAGCACGACCTGCTGGAGGGACCATGCAGAGGGAACTGGACTGGCTTGAGAAGTGAGATGTACCAACCTCATGAAGCTCAACACAGCCACGTGCAAGTCCTGCGCTTGGGTTGGGGAAATCCTAAGCACAAATACAGACTGGGTGAAGAATGGACTGAGAGCAGCCCTAAAGAAGGACTTAGGGATGTTGCTAACAAGAAGCTCAATGTGAGCCAGCAATGTGCTCTTGCAGCCCACAAGACCAACTGTATCCTGAGCTGCATCAAAAGTGTGGTCACCAGAGCAAGAGAGGTGACTGTCCCCCTCCACTGCTCTGCTCTTGTGAGACCCCATCTATAGCACTGCATCCAGCTCTGGTGCAAGCAACATAAGAAGGACATGGACCTTCTGGACCTAATGGATATGCTGGAACAAGTTCAGAGGAAGGCCACAAGGATGATCAGAGAGCTGGAGCACCTCTCCTGTCTATGAAGACAGGCTGAGGGAGATGGGGTTGTTAATCCTGGAGAAGAGAAGGTTCCAGGGAGATCTTAGAGCAGCTTTCTAGTACCTAAAGAGGACCTACAAAAAAAACTGCAGAAGGACTGTATTAGGGAACGTAGTGATAGAACAAGTGGTACTGCCATTAAGCTAAAAGAAGGTAGATTTAGGTTAGATATTTGGAAGAAATTCTTTACACAGAAGGTGGTGAGGTACTGAAGCAGGTTGCCCAGAGAAGTTGTGTATGTCCCAACCCTGGAGGTATTAAAGGCCAGGTTAGATGGGGATTTGTGCAGCTTGGTCTGGTGGAAGGTGTCCCTGCCCATGGCAGAGTGGGTTGGAACCTGATGACCCCTGGGGTCTCTTCCAGCCCAACCCAACTTCTATCTTTAAAAAAAAAAAAAAAAAAAAGCTTTTGTTGGGTTCAAATTCAAATACTCATCCGCAAGAACCCAAATCCAGTCAGACTCTGAATTTAGCCACAATAGATTTCAAGAGCTGTTTAGCTGACAACAATCTGAATAACTACATTGCAGTATTACATGCAGCTCTTCAGCATGTTTCACTTCTTACTTATTGAGATTTTCCAACGCAGCAGCCAAGTGCTTGGAGTCAAACCTGCAGGAATAATTTAATTCATTGGTAATCTGCCGCCTTAAGATCTGCATCTGACCAACCTGTTTGTGCAAACAAACAAACAAAAAGGTGGAGTGTTATACTGAATGTACTGAATGCAATGGGGGAAGAAGGAAGTTAAACTAAGGGAAAACTTAAAGAGTAACAACATACAATTTACAATAGAACAGGTTACATGAAGTCCTCATTACACCTCATTCCCCTTCTTTCCCTGATCTTTTCTCTTCTCTTCAATAGCACAAACAAATACTCATAGCACTGTGAAAAATCATCATTACAAAGGCGAGATAAAGAGACATGGTAGTGAGACAGCTTGTTTAAATCTTCAGCATGTTAGACTGCCTTCTGTGTGAACATGGCACGTTCGGGACACACTACTGCTCAAAACTTCAGCCTTGGTACATTTACATTCACACTGCATCGTGGGGAGTTCATGGACTTTAAGCAGTTTAGAATCAGTTTATATAATCAAAGCCCAAGAGCTCTCATGAACCCAGTCCTGCTTCATTTGTAATGTTACAGAATTCTATCAACATAAAACAGCGTCATAAAATAAGCAGTCTAAAGTATATAACCAAAAGCATAGAGTGGATTCTATGGATCAGCAAACAGTGTAAGCCTACCTTCATTATGGAGTCTAAATATGCTGTCCAGATCTTCTGAGTTTTTGCAATTGCTGCAGAATAAACCTTGTTTGAATTTGCTGAGAAGAAAACACAAAAACAAAAAAAATGAAGAGGGGAAAAAAGTAAATGCAGACATACTGAGACAACAGCTTTCTTCCATCTTAACCAGAAAGCACTTACCTATAATTCCTTTGAGAGGACTGACAGCATTCATAAGAGCTTTTAATGTATCCTGGACTGTCCTGTCTCGCAATACATTTTTCTGAAACATACTGAGGAAATTCTAAATAAAAGAAAGACAAGTGAAATCCTCACATATATATGCTATGCTTGATCCTGGTGATACAACCACATTTTCAACATCAGTCTTTTGCTGCTAGAGAAGCAGCAAGGAAAGACTATTTCCACAGATGAAGAGTTCTGGAATCTTGTAGTCAGACTTCTTGCTTTTCTGAATTACACTCATCAGTGCTAGCACAATTAGCAGATTCACCTCCTCAATACACATACTCACTGCAGACAACTAGGAATTCAGTTGTCAAGGAGGAACACTTTATCAATACTTTATTTGATTTTAAATCAAATAAAACCAATTAAAATCAATTTGAAGCCAGACTAGGACTAGATTTTTCAAAGAAGTCTTGCTTACACTCACAGGTATTATGGGTCACTGCATAGAACTGACACTTTATATTATAGTGGACTCAAACAATCCAATCTTCTTGTTGATATCTAGGTAGAAAAACAAAACCTGACCTGAGGTCAACTTTTGAGCATACACAGACACAAACTTGGGAGGCATTATGTGACACAACCTATACTGACTAGCTCCACTTACTCTAGAGCAACAAGTCTTATATCTGCAACTGATATTTTACCTTTGGGTTTGAAATCACATTTTTTAAATGCTTTTGATTTGAATTTACTCTCTCAAAAGTCAACAGAAGTTTTATTTCACTAGCAAAGTTACTAAGCAATAAAAGCAATTTGATCTTGAGAAACTGAAGTTCAAGAATTACCTGCAGCTCCTTGACAATCATGAAACACAGCAGCCTGTCTAAACCGTTGAGACCAAAGGTGCCCAAAGTATCTTGGATCTCCGAGAAGAGACGACTACTGGTTACTTCCTGATGAGTTTTGATATCATACCAGGTGTTCATTTGGTCAATATAGCACGTGATTCTAAGGAAAAGTTAAAGAAATAATGTATTTAAGAACAAGATGCAGACAGTTTTTACAGACAGTCTGAGTAACGCGTTACTTTATTCAGGCAGGTATTAGAAAGCTCGCTCTCTCTGCAAGGGTTCCTAAATTGTTTTGCTTCTTTTTACTAAAATCACAACTTTTCTAGCCTACTATTTAAAACATACAAGGCAGACCAGTAAATTTGGTTTTACATAAATATGATGATATGTCAGACAAGTAAAAACTATTTGTTGTATATTTCATTTGAATACAGTGGAATTGGACCAATTCAGTGCATGCAGCTTTAATACAGCTGTGACGCACAGCACTTACTTTGGGTCTGTGATCCTCAGGATTTCTCTACAAAGACGACCAATAAATGTTACAGATTCATCCACAGGTGTGAATTTTGGTATTGGAATATGAGTAGACTGGTATATGCTTTGCCAGTCCTGAATCTGAAAAATAGGTTTCAGAGTATTTTACAGTTATCATTGCACATTTTTACTTTGCTCTAGAAATTCTGTTGTTATCTTAATTAAGTTAAAGCAGTACAACATATAACAACATAATAGGTTATACACAGAACACTATAAAGAGAAGAACGAGTCTTATGACAAAGGGCAAGCAGATCTTAAGTGCGAAGGTTGAGAAAATTACCTCCACTCCTGGTGAGAATTTCATCTGCTCCCTTCTGTGGTCAACTGTCCACTATTTTGTCAGCTAAATGAAAATCTATTCACTCCTCTAGTTGCAAAATGTCACAAGATCTGGCAGCTACTGCAGTCTACCTAAGCCTGCATGCAGATGGCTAACTATAGATACACAGAAGACTACTGTGATTCTGTAGTTATTTCCTGTTTTCTTTAAGGAAGAGAGGAAGGATATCGCTCACTGACAAAAGATATTAAAACACTCTTTTTGGGGTACTTTACTCTTATGTGTAACTAGTGCACTGAGGATGCTGAAATCATTCAGAAAAAGCCAGGGGCAGATGTTTTTCATGGTAGGTAACATATTTAGTTGAAGACAACTATAACGACTGTACACGATGGATTACAAGTGTTCCATCACTCATAAACTTCAATGTTCCAATGTAAGAGCATTTATTGACTTTTTGTTCTTGACTAGCACCTTTGTTCTTAAGAAGTTGTTGCACTCCTGTTCCACGTTGTAGTTAATAATACGAGACACTTCCTCTTGCCAAATTTTTAAACCATATATGTTGACATAATCCTGAATATATTCAAATGATCGATGGAATCCATCCATTGTTGCTGCCATTTCTTTCAGTTTGGGCATCAGTTCACTTGGCTAAGGAGGAAAGAAGATACAAGTCAGTGAACAAGTAGAATACAAAGAAAATATACCAGACTTCTAAATGCCCTTTTAAGCCACAATCTCTCCATGGTTTCACTATGCTCCAGCCAGAACTAAAAAAGCACCGCAAGATGTGTCACAGGTTATTTGACATGTCAAGTGGTTCCTCATATAAAATATTTTTCCTCCTGTTTCTAACTTTTCTTTTAGGATTCAGTAGTACTATTGATTGCAGTCTTTACCTGGCTTATATATACACCACACATTACCATGATTTACCACAAGGACAGAACTGTGAACTCACAGTTCATAGGACCCCTGGAGCAGAACAAAAATAGGTTTTTGAGTTCTGTCTACTCTCACTGGTGTATACACTAATTTTAACATCAGATGAGGCATTTCAAATCACCTTTAAGAAGTCCAGAAATTTACCTTTTTACAAGAAAGAAATCTATATAGAAAATTAAGAATTATTTTCTAGAAGGTAGTACAACAAAAGAGGTGCCAGGAAAGCTGGGACACAAAAAATCAATTAAAATAAAGCTGCTACACACCTTGGCTCTAGGATTGAAGATGAGTCCCCTGTGAAGAGCCAGAGCTACCCGTTTTACTAGCTCCTTCCTTATTCCATCCTCTAGTAACTGTTTTGGGTCCACCTAAGTAGAAGAAACATTTTTTTTTTCTGAAAATCAGAAAAGTATCAAAAATATGAAAGGATATTAGGTTTACCAAGAAACATCGTAAATATTGATTTGGTAACAGGAAAGCAGTGCTCACAGACACACTTTCCCACCAGCTGCTTGCCCAGAGGATAAATACTTAAGGTACTTTTGTGAGATAATAAACAATTCCCTTAAGTTGAATAACAAATGTTTGTTGTTCCTATTTTCAAGCTTTGTTAAGGATTCATTAAGAATGCTGTACAATTATAAAAACCATAATGTATTAAGAACTGTGTATTGCTTCAAGAGCGGTAGCTTTTGAAGTCCTGAAAGATAAAGGAAGAGCAGTCTTTGCCAATGGAAGAAGGAGCTCTTCAGAAAAGCTTGCAGTGCTTTTTCCAATAGAAAAAAAAACTTCAACTAATTACAAGGAGAACCGTAGCTTCTTAATGATCTAAAATAACACAGTTCTAATCTGGATGCCATGTCAACCATCCGTTTGAAAATCTGCATGCAAGCTCATATTTCTTGGGTTTTTCTTTTTTTTTTTTTTTAATATCGCCTAAGTCTTGCTTAATATGCTGAAATATTTATGCTAAAGTGCTAACTGTCACCAAGTGATTTTTTCTTACTGAAATAATGGAATATTACCTTGATAATACCAACTAAAGTAGTTTTCATCATGAGGATACCTTCAGTGAAAATTGAAATTGCATGGGTTAGCTTGGCAACCTTTAACAGAAAAAGAGGATACAAGTTATTGAAGTGATTTAACAGATTTAGATAACCACTCCAGAAAGACAGACATCTTTTCCAGTGGTAGCTTCCCGCTGTAGATTAACGTGATTTGCACTAATGTACTTCCAATTTCACATCTTGTTCTGGTCTTACAATACAATAATAACCTTCCTTTTAATTAGATTGATATAGGTATGTCACTAGTAGGAGAGAACAGGTACTACTCAAAGGCTTTACAAACATTAAAGGAGAAAAGACATGGCTTGCTGCATCACATGCGTATAAAACATCACATCAGTACCTCTGAGCAGGCTAGGGGCACAGCTTGAAGTAGTTGTATGACCTGCTGCTAGCAATGAATCCACTTCAAGATTTCCACTGACAAAACAGAGCAGCACATTCACTTAGTTTTAAATTATTACGTAGGCATCTTTATGCTCAGAGTTCAGACAAGCCAGTCTTCTGCCTTTAGGACATTTACAATGTAGAATAGAGACAAAGCAGATCTACAGAAGTCACAGGTGAGAAGCTTTATGCAAGGTGAGCAGTTACTCCTCTCCTTCCTTGAAATTAAAAGAATACTACGGAATACTGACTCCTCCATCCCTGCTCTCCCTTCCCCCAGTAAACTATCTTTACAGAGTTTAATGGGCAAGTCTAAATCTAGTGTTTGAATCTGAATGTCAGCTTAATTAGAGACAACAATCTGTTCATTTAAAACTCGTAACAAGCGACCTTAACCCTGCTGGTTTATTCAGTCTAACTTTCTCCCGCTCCTGGAACACATTCCAAAGTGTGATGGCTCCATTTTGGACTTGGGTTGTCAGTCTGTTCAGCGTCCCCTGCCCCTAAGCCCCGAAATCTTTATCCTCATTTAGGATCATAGAATCCTTAGAGTTGGAAGGAATCTCTGAAGGCCATCTAGTCCAACTCCCCTGCGATGATCAGGGACAGCACAGCTAGACCAGGTTGCCCAGCACCTGATCCAGCCTCACCTTCAAAGTCTCCAGGGATGGGGCACCAACCACATCTCTGGGCAACCTGTTCCAGTGCCTCACCACCCTCACTGTAAAAGATTTTTTCCTTATATCCAACCTATATCTCCCCTCTTTGCGCTTGAAGCCATATCCCCTTGTTCTGTCACCACAGACCCTGCTAAGAGTCTGACCCCTTATTTACAAACATATTTAGTTTTTCTTTCCTTTTCTACAAGATCAAAAGTTAGATTTTTACACACAGAAGGGAAGTTACTTATCTGTCTTCAGGAAAACTACGGTATTCTCATTTAATAACACTCAATTTTAATTCTTACTCAGTCAACGCACCCAATTTCACTTTTAAAAGTGTAACTCTGTGAAGCTGTACCTATTTAAATTGAGGCTGATGTCAGCTACCCCACACAATACCATTTTTAACAATTCCCTATTTTAACTGCACCTCGTATCGTGGTCCGAGCTGAGCATAATCTCGTAGCTTATCCTTATCAAGGCGAGTAGGAACTTCAATAATATCGTGGGTCTGAAGCTTTATTATTTTGAGAAGAGAAGTAAACATGCTCTCTGGAATTATCTGTAGAACCTTTGTAAAAAATAGAAACAAGACAAACAGTCACTACATTATAAATGAAAAAAATCATAAACTGAAGAAGAGTAATTACAGAATGAGAGAACTATGTCTCTTTGAATGCCTACCTTTCTTACATAGGAAACCAGCTCGCCAGAATAATACTGTGATACACTGAGAAGATCAGGACTGTTTGCTTGATTGATACGGAGAAGCGGCAGGTCAAGAGCAGAAGCAAGCTACAAACAAACTGAACATTTTAACTTCATGTCTGCTTTCCTAATAAGAACTAAATGATTCAACTCTTTTGCTTGGGCTCCTAAGCTACAACTCGAAGTACTACATTCTTCCTAAACAGCAGTTTTATTACAATATCAAGAAGATCAGACTATTATGCCATATTACTTGTATTCATTTCTCCTCATTTTATCAGTTGCATGAGGTATTTTTTACTGTGATTTTACTCTCCCCTCCCCATGCTATTTCCCATTCTCATCTCTACAGACAGTATTTTCTGTATCTAATCTGATGCCAAATTTTCATCATGACAGGTTGGTTATGCCATTTTTCTATCTTCAGTTTCCTCTGATACATAACAGAAAATTCAGCCTCTGGATGTGATGTCTGCAGCAAGTAACTGTAATATGTCAAGGCTGGATGATGAGACTATTTTGTCTAACAGCAATGTTACTGGTTGTATAGAAAAACATACATAACTTGGTTTTACCTTTATTAAAACTGATCTTAATTCAATAATTTTATTCTAAAAAAGTTAGATATAGAAAATAGTGGTAAAAGAATGATTTGAGCTATTCGTAACTTAACAGTCTTAAGGCCTATTTAACAAATGCTGCAACTTGCAGTGTTAAAGTACCTTCTTATACCCTCACACTTACCTTCAGAAAAGTAGCTCTGAGTTTGGTTACCATAGATGGACTGACTCTTATGCTTTCCTGCATGATAGATGTAAAGCTGAGTAGGAAACAAAGAAAACAAATCAGCTCCTTCTCCTGAAAGTATTTTCAACTCATAATTCATATGTCACTAGCACCAGTGTAATCCAGAAGTGGCATGGGAGGTCTGTGAAACTTCACTAAAGGAAGATTTTGGTCTGAGGAGCTACTGGCTAGAAAAAAAAAACAACTGTAATATGGGGGAGACGGAGGCAAAAGACAAAGACATCAGGGAGAGATAATGAAGCAGCAGCTTAGCAAAATGGCACTACGGAAAAGAAGTTCTGTACATTTTTTTCTTTCCCTATCCATTTTTGGTTGAAATGAGAACTCCTGTATCTTAGGGGACACCTAGCCACACTGAAGGCTGGAGATAGAAACTTAACAAAATTGTTATAGCTAGATCAGGGTAGAAGCTTGAGCTGCAGCTCAGAATACGACAAGCAAGGCTGTTAACTTATTCAACTTGTTAAGAGTTAAAATTATTCAACAACTCACAGAAGACCTTAAGAATATTTTTGAAATTGGAGAGTTTCAAATAGAATAGTATCAGTTGGAAGGGACCTACAAAGATCACTGAGTTTCACCGTGTTATAATATTAAGAACATTTACACACGTTACTTCCTAAAAGTTTCACAACTGATGACTTGGAAGAAAAGCCTCCTGCTAGGGTACCTGTCAATTAGTTGCCAAGCATAAGAAAGATCACCAACTATCTGCATGGTAATCAAGACCTCTTCTTTAATGTTGATAGTTCGGATCATCTGATGTAGAAATTTGCGGGTGTCAGCCAGAAACTGGCAAACTTGTAGATTAGTTTCCAGCTGGTGAAACTCTTGGACCTGTATTTAAAAACAAAACAGCAACAAAAACTCCCTTTTTGGTCCATTCACCTTTACAGACTGCAATACAAACAGGATCATTAACCTGACATCTCTTCAGACAGTGATACAGTAATACACTTAAATCCTGGCCTACTTTAGAGTGTATTCAGTAAGAAATTTTGTGAAGTGCAGGAAACGTACTGGGAGTCTGTTATAACCTAGAAGGAGAAATAACACGCACATAACAAAATCACCCTCTCCAGCTTCAAATGAATTTCAGAATTTCTCATAAAATAATAAGCTGTGTTGACAAATAACGTTTTGTACTGAATTCATTTCTCCAGAAATCCCCATTAATGCTCAGCTACAGGTTGCATGATTTTTCATGCGGTATCCTTTATTTTACAATCACGAGGTGTATGGGCAAGTTCTGATGACTGTATATACAAAACTGCAAAGATACACAGACTTAAAAGACTGTTAAAATGAAGATCTGTTTTGTAAATCATCATTTATCTTAAGAAGCCTTTGCCATACCTCCTCCAGAGCCTGTATTAGCTGCACAGTTTTTCTGCCTGCTGCAGTGGAATCATCATAGTTGAGAGACATTATTTGCTTGGAGATTTCTCTGAACCAAGCCTGAAGATTTTCTATGTGAGAACAAGAAAAAATTAATCAAATTTTTCCATGGGTGGTAATCAATAAAGATACAGGGAACTTGCTGGACAGTACCAAAAAAACCAACAAAACAAAACCAAAACAACCCACCAGAAAACCTCCAAAAACAAAACCAAAAACCCTCATTGCTATACATAAAGGAAATGATTTACAAAGCCTTCATCTAGCCTCTCAATGCGTAAACTTTTAAAGGAGCAAATGCTCAGGTGAATATCACACAACATTAAAAAACAATTATAAAAACAAATTGGCATTATAAAACCTACACAAAGAAGCCCTTTAAATAATGAATTTATGTTTCATAAATAGCTTTATAATGTCAATTGCCTTAACAGTTGCAATTTCTGTGTTTCAGCTCAAGTTTCCTGATATCAAGATGAAAAAGGGAGATATTTCAATAAGGCAAGCATGCTTTCATGTGGAAGCAAGTGATAAAGCCACCTAGAATCTAAGTTTTGCTGTTCTGAAAAGATTACCAGTGCAGCCCTTACACTGACACTTGACTCAATTTTCATGATCATATTAGACAGCAATTTAATATTCTTATGTTTACATCAACTGAGAAAAATATATTTCAAAAACACGGAGCAAGAAATTTGGAAATACAGATTGATGCTTTTAAATAATTTCCTTGGAGACTCTCAAGAATTCAGTATAGAAGTAAAAGAAGGTTTGAAAAAAAAAAATACTGATACAGTCGAAGTCCAGGCTACAACTAGGAAAAGTATGAGAAGAACACTTGAAGCATCCCCATATTTAATGGATATGATCTTTCCACTCCTTTTTACATAGAATACAGTAACATGAACTGTATTACCCATGGAAAAGTGGAATGGTATTTCATAACCTTACCTGCCACCTCTAAACAAAGTGATAAACAATGTACTGAAAAATACAGCCACCTAAATATAAGGAACCTAAACAAGGCTTACATACAGGACATGCACAGTCAACCTAAGCAACACAACGTGTAAGAGACCTCTGTGGAATTTAAGGGATGTTACATTTTTTTGTATTATCAGTATTAACCTCATTATTTTCTTTCAGTATGAGCTTAGAAATAAAAAACAAAATTACTTTTTTTTATCCCCCATCAGTTCAGTTTTCAGTAATTACAATTACCATTTTTCTCTACTCTTGTCAGAGGCTTAACTCCTGAAAAGACATCAGCAAGCTCGGTCATCCTTTCAGATCCCTCTTTTTTGTAATTCTCCCATTTTGCTTGTTTTTCTGACAGCATTTGCTTGAACATCTGTTAAAAACAAAGCACTTGGTTTACGAGACTGGCAAGAAGACACACTAAAGAAAATTAAATAAAATACTGAAAATAGATGGAACTGACTTACAGGGACTTCTGCCTAACTGCAAGGTCTTACCAGAATATTAAATATGAAATTAAAAAGCACTGAGATGAAGTGAGATGAACACACTGTCATAGAAATAAATTGAATACATATACACACACACAGACATTGTTGGGTTTCGGTCAGTTATATCAGAAATATCCTGCATCTTTTTTTTATTCAGAGATCCTAGAAGACTCTGATCTGATACTGATTTACACTTCACATCTCATCTCAGCCTTCGCAGAATCACTCTATTCAAAAAAACATGTAATTAAAGTTAAGCATACTCTTTGATGTTTGACCAAATAGCACTGCTTACCATCAGGATGTTCATGCAAAGTTCTCAATAAATACAAAGACTTGGGAAAGAATAAAAACTGCCAATTACTGAGAAGACTGAAAAAGTCATCAGTCGTTTGCAGCTCTCTATAGAGAGCCAACAATTAAATGAAAATAATCCATTCCTTCTAACTATTCCGCGTATAAATGTACAACTACTGCTCGAGTCTTCAGTTCTGTTGCACTGCTTAGGGGAAAACAATGAAGAAGACAGTAGCACATTACCTCTTTCAAAATGAATTCAAATTGAGCTGTATCCAGAAGAAGCTGGAAAAGGACCTTGGGATTGTACCTTGAGTCTGTTAGAATTTGATCCTTTATTAGGCGGAGACGTTTGTTATTTGGATCACAAGCTGAAAGTGGAGAGACAACATTATAGAATTTGGCCAAGCTTTTCAATCTTTGTAAATAAACTTGTATTTAATAGCTTGAAAGCAAAAACATTATGGTCTCATATGTTAGTCCCCACTCATTCTCCATTTACACGAATTTCATCGCCTTTCTGTGGTGCTTCAGCTTCACTAAAACACTTTTGCTGGCTTCTGCAAACTAAGTGTGAATTTAGCACTCCTTACTGAGAAGCCCACAGATCAGCATTTCTTAAGACTGTCACAGAAAATGCACGGAGGTGCAACACGTCTCACACAAGCAGCAGCACCAAAGACAGACTAGGTATTCTCTTGGTTGAACGCCTAACATTTATGTTTACAGATCCAAACTCACATCACACACATTACTCAACAACGATCAGAATAAAGCCCTGTTTTTGAATTATTAATTACAAAGACATTAAGAACTTGGCTGTTGCTTTCATTTTGACAATACATACAATTGTGAGAACGATGTTTTAAGAGATAAGGAAGAAAAAAAAATAGTTCCCAGACTTTTTCTGCAAAATATCATTCAGCAGGATCACGACTTCTTGTATGTTCCTTTTATGTGTCTAGTTTGCAAGATGACTTCAGACAATGACTTTGGGAGCATGTTAGCAGAAGAACAGCTCAACAAGCTACTAAAAACAGACAGTGACATTTTGCTGGCTGCACACAGTGAAATTCTCTTGGGATCTAAGATAAAGCACCAGTATAGCAGGATGACAACTCCGAAGTAACAGCCTGGCACAAAGTCTCACCTGTGTCTGCAGTGTGAAGCATCAGCCAGCGGATTGCTACATTGCAGTCTCGCAGGCAATTCAGCAGTTTGGGAATATTGTCCAGCACCAGCTCTTCCCTTAGACAGCCCTCTTTGAGAAACTGCTGCACCTGAGTGCGCACTCGTTCAGTGACTGCAGCATACCTGTTTGCCTTAGAACATACAGCGTTTGCATCAATAGAATCCTTGTCTCTAAAGGAATGCACTACGCATAATGTGGCTGGGGCTTCTAAGAACTTAAAGGGGACAAGATCAAAAAAGTGTTCCTAATACAAGCTTAGGAGGCATCATCTAAAACTATCTAGCTGTGTGCCACATCACCAACAGAAACACATAAATTCTAAAACAGTTTCTTAAGAAAGACCAAATTTTATAGTTAGCTTAAGGTATGCCAATACTGAACAACATGGTGATGAGTACCAGCAACTATTCTGTCAAGTCACAACCTTGAAACTGTCAGGGGAAAAGAAAACCACAAGAGGAAGTGAAACAAGCAACACTAGGAGGACCAGAATTTGAGACTCTGAAGTATTTTTAACTCATTTATATACTTTTATACTACTATTTATATAAAAGTTACTTAAAGTATTCTAGCTGAATCCAATTCAAACAACTCTATATGTGAGCATTAGAAATGCTTACACAGACTGAAATCTCGCTAAAAAATATTGAAGTTTGGTTTATGTACCTGCTCTTTTACATTTGCGATATCCAGTGTGTAGTTGAGGGCAGTTTTAGCAGCTTTGTAGGGTTCCCATGCTTCTGCTAGATTTACAGTGATTCCCATGTAAATGCTAATAACCTAAGCAGAAAACAAGAAGCATTAGAAAGTGATATGTTATAGGCATGAACAGGAGACGACTTTTTTGATAGCTGAATTGAGCCCCTCAGAGCATGACAGACATAGACAACATTGAGTGGAAGGCTACCAGGATGGGACTCGCTGTGGAAGTGAAGGCTCAGGGAGCTGGGTTTACTTAAGCTAGAGAAAAGAACGCTTGAGAGGTCTGACTGCAGTCTTCCATGACTTAAATGGAAGTTATGGATAAGACAGAGGCAGACTCAGATCACAGGTGCAGAAGAAAAAGGCAAGAGGCAACTGTTACAAGCTAAAAGAGAAATTCCAGTTTAACAGAAGGAAGAAATTCCTCACCACGAGAGTGATTAGGCACAGCCACAGCTGCTTGCAGATGCTGCAGAATCTTCTATTTAGATATGTTCAAAACACTACTGGACAAGCCCAGGAGCAACCTGATTTAATTCTGAAGTTAGCCCTGCTTTGAGAAGAAGGCTAGAAGGACTAGAAGATGCCCACATGTGAGTTCCAGTCTACATTTTCCTACAAAGCACTTTACCATGACGGTATCAGAATGCAGCTGATTTAAGCATTTACAACAATAATTGTTACATTTTAAGAGCAGCTATCCTTGCTCATCCAGCAACACTGACTCAGGGTGCTTCATTCCGAACAAAGTAAGATTGCTACAGAAAAGAATCAGAAGAGATGCAATGAGAACACTTTTTGGGAATACTGTGAAAATTAGGTCCATTGCTTCTGTAACATTAAACCCAGAGAAAAGTTCTAAAACAAAATTAAATTTTACCCAATTATCAGGAAAGTATTTATCCACTATCTCTCTCATTTTTGCTTGTTGCGTGTGAAGAATAGAAGAGTCAAAATACAGTATCACATAGAGCATAGCAGCCTGAGTAGCCAGGGCAGTGCTGCGGTGTTCTGGTAACGGATATGCAGAAACCTGGGAACAGAGAACAAAATAGAACATAATATAATGCAACATAAACTGCTTATGTGTATCATAAAGCGCCTTAAAGTATTACCTATCTATCTACACACACACAGCATGTAGGATACTACAAGACAAGGAGGATATGCAGGTAAGCTGGGCATGCTTACACATGCAGTGTATTTACCAGACGTATTTTACAGAGTATAGAAGTTGACTGTGGAGACGCGTGCTAACTTTTACAGGTTACAATAGTATTAGTGTGTCGTACGTGAGTCACATGAGGGATGAACCAAATTGCTTAAGGTGATTTGAGAAGAGCAGAGCTAAAAATAAGAATTTCATGAGTGGGTATGTTGTAGTTCATCTCACACAGAAACAAGAATTTAATAAATGAGACAAATAGAATGCAGCTTATTTATTATTTAATATACCATCAATTTCCATTGATTCCTATCATCAACTGAAATTTCATTTTATAAATACAAAAGATATTAAAAGACCTTCACACTAATGTGAGAGTTGGCATAAAAAATCTGAATGATGTAATTTTTATCGCTGAAAACACTGCTCTGTGCTTTTATTTATTAACACCCTAGTTTACTCTTGCCCGGTTACTTTATTAGGTTAAGTGTTTACACTAGTAAGAAAAAAAATCAAGAGGCTTCTGCCTACTGCCATCAAAAATAAGCTGCAATTTTCAAAGGAGGTAACAACTTAGACATAATGTACTATTGTAAAACAAGCTGTACTCAGTCTGGGTTGAATATAGTAATAGTCTGGGTTGAAATGAAGATTTCTACCCTAATTTAACTTTTCGTACATTTGGAAAAAGTACATTAGTAACTTCTAAGCGAAGCATGATTATATTAGTGTTTTTCATTATTAACTGTAAGCACTATAAAATAGAAACCACAAATTTTATTTTATTGTAAAGAAAGTAAACCAATAATATAAAAAGACAGTAATTAATTTTGATACAAAATATCAGTTCTAAGTAAGATTTCTTGATTAAGAAGTACTTTACAAGAGCATAGTCTCACTAACACTACATGGTTTCCTTACCAGAACATAAATTATGTGAAGAAAGCCCACTCTGCAACAACTTGCTAAATGCTTTTTTTTTCCTGTTTCTAGAACTCTGCATAACTTTAAAAAAAAAATTACAGTTCCTGAAAAAGCACTTTTTCCCTTCTAATGTTAATATGTCTGTTCACAGTCTGAGAGCACTTTCAATCAGCTCCCTACTTTGATACTGCTACTCCTAAAGATCTAAGCCTTTGCTCATTTCTTCTATCATTCAATAATCTTCAAATGCTGTTTTTCTGGCATCTACATATAGTTTCAATTATCCAGGATTCACTAAAGGTATGCCACCAATTACAGAAATAAGATTGTCCATTGTCAAGACAGAACTGCTTAAAAGCACATGCTTAATCTCTCTCCAATGAGTTTTATTACAAGACTGAAAATGCAGCAGCCCCCTTTTAGTGATATACTCATCATAGTTCAGACCTGTCATTGATGTTAGTGTCTCTTTTTAATCAAGTTGTCTACTAAAGGGGTGTTAAATCTTTTTCTCTGAAGAAGTGAGTTATTAAAGGGCGGCCAATCATTTAAAGACGCTAAATGAAATAGGTGTGTTCTTTTTTGTTTTTGTTTTAACTGCAAAGTTAGTCAGACACTGGAAAAGGTTGTCCAGTGAAGTTCTGCAGGCTCCACCTCTGGACATATCTAAAGCCCAACTGTGGCTAGGACCACACAATCTGTTCTACTGCTCCCACACCAAAGGCTTAAACTATGTGACTGCAAAAGGTCCTTTCCAACCTCCACAAATTGGTGATTATGTCATTCGTACTTTTCTGGCTTCATAGTCGAGCACCAGACCTGAGAAACCATTTGATATTCAGTTTTAGATCCCTCTTATCTCATAGTAACTTACCTGATTATAAATGTCGTCCGACCGCAAGCGGCCAACAACCATGCTGATGAACGTTTCACTGATGGGTACTCTGCTGAAGTAACTCTCAGGGTAGTTTGGAGGTCTTTTAGCTCCAGGTTGGCTCGAGTATCCAGTGCTCCGAAGCAATTTACAGATATCGTCTAAATTGGAATCAGCAGAGGATCGGGCAGCACTGTTTTACGAAAGGAAGGAATGAAAACTGAGCTGTGTGACCTAATCATTTCCTCCTTCCACTTCCCTTGTAACTATGTTCTTCCCCTAAGAAAAATGATCAGATCATAGAATCGCTGAGGTTGGAAGGGATCTTAAAGATCATCGAGGTCTAACCTCCCTCCTGAGGGCAGGGCTGCCACCCACCAGAGCAAGCTGCCCAGAGCCCCATCCAACCCAGCGCTGGTAGTAAGGTCTGGGGGATTTTGGGATGTTTACCCCACGAATACAATTCTCACCATACTATAGAAGGACACTGATACATGTTCATACTGAAATCCCATTATATATTGAGAAGTACAAATGCAAGTGAAGCAGCATAGGCACAGCACAGTCCATTTTCTAGTTACGTTATGTGCGAAAGGATTTTCACTTAAAACCTTTAAGATTCTACTTGTCACATAATGATGCTGACAGTCCACTCTGGAAATCTCATGATCGATTCAACTTACCTAGCACTGTAACTACAAGAAGTCTGACTTGCAACACATTTGACATCTAGATACTCAGAGCTTCTCATCTGGGAACCTGCATTACCTTCACAGCTCACACTTGCACTGCTGTGTTTGAAGCTTAAAGTTTGCCAGTGGACTTCAAATCTCTTGCTCCAGTTTTGGAGTAAAATCTGCAATAATAGCTCATGCAATGAACTCTGCTGATAGCCAGAGAGCTCTGCAGAATTATCAGTCTATCTGAATGATCAAACAAGTGCAAGTATTTCCATTTATCTTAATGCAATAACTCAGTGAACCAAGTATACCATATTACATTCTTTCAGCCTTCAGGACTCCTGGATATGAATATAGATTACCTGTATCTGTAATAGGAAACCAACATTCTTTCTCTAACTTCTCCTTCAATTTTCTGGTCAATGACCAGTAGCATGACTCCATACAGATAGAGTGCTTCACACTGTTTGGGAAAAGCGAGAATGAAGGAAATACAGTTTGAAGAAACGTTAAAAGACAAACAAGTGCTGACAAACTAACAGAATGTCAACTAATTAATCAATACAATGTGAGAAACAGCAGGCTGTGGACTTTTGGTTGTTGCCCTCCTCAAAGCAAGCCACAACACTACAGTGCTCTTGGTGAATTTTAAATTTTAATCTAGTTTTGCACTTAACTCATCTGTTCATTTTCTCCTATTACAACATTTTTCGATACTTACTAAAAGTTGTTTTCCATCTTCATTAAGGAGGACGGTTTCTAATGTTTGCTGAATGTAAATTCCTTCATTGAGGTCATCTAAATATCTAGGAACCATAACAAAGAGTTGGTAATTGACTACTTTACTCTCAAAAGATGTCTCCTCAGAACTCAATTGACTAAATTCCTCTGAAAGTCAAGAGAGACAACAGAACATCTCCCGCAGTAGTACAAGTAGCAGAAAAGAAATGCTTTCGTAGTAGTTCATGAAATGAGAGGCTGGATGGAACTCCTAGTTAGAGCCAACCAGTTGGCAAAACACTCCTCCCATTTCCAGATGGTTTATGCGAACTAGACTCTGTAACTTACAGCTAACATCCTCTTAATAATCATATGGGTGGGTAACAGCCTCAGAACAAAGTACTGAGAAGGAAAAGCTCTTCCACCAGTACAAAATACAGCAGAAATGTCATATTTTCAAGTTATCCCAAAAATACCTCCTAGACACATGTTAGATCTATGTCAACTGCAATTTGAAAGGTGGAGCTAGAAACAGAATGTTCATCTGGATGAACAGAATATTTCTTCTTACTAAAGAGCTTTCCAGTAAAATTATATATTACCATAAAACTAATCTTTTCATACAAAACCAACAACAAAAGCAAGTCTTAGACTTAAGGTTCTCCGGAATTTTTTCATTCTACATGAACTTTTCCTACTGCATTGGCAGGCAAGAGTAGTAAACTTTAGGCAACTCCACTGAAGAATTAAGTTCAGGAAAATAATGCCAGTGAAAGCTAAAGAAAAAAACAAAACCAAACCCACCGGTATCTGGCATATTGTTTTGCAAGACGACAAAAATTTAGTCTTTAAGTAAATTCACATGCATTTACTATACAATACCTGTTTAAATCTACGATGTATTTATGTACACTCTGAAAAGCTAGATAAAATCTTGTCAAAATTTCAATGTTGTTTTCACGAAATTCTTCATCTAAATCCAGTAACTCAGGTTTTGCTTCCAGTTTGCCTTCACATGCCTCAGGCCCCTACAAAAAAGACAAATACATTTAGAGACATCATTTGACTGTGTCCGTGGCACTTTTCACAAGGACACAAAACACATAAGTAACAAAGTGAGGGTAACAACAGAATTAACCTTTCCTGCTAAAACAAGAACTTGCAGTTTTCCAAACTACCTTATGATTGAAAATCATGCTCACTACTGTTTATTTGTCGATTCAGCATACATGACAATTCCAGTGTGAACAATCACAGTACTGTCCAACAGGAAAGCATGATGCAGCTTTCACAGCTGCAAAGAATAAGCTACAGATAACCAAAGGAAGATGGGCATACAGCCCACAGTACTGCTCTGAAAAACTCAACCCACTGCACAGGCTTAGAGCCTGCTGGTGAAAATAACGCTTACAGTTACTTCAGAAATAATATCCGAGAACTAAGGAAAAGAACCCATGACTCAAGTCTTATAGGACCAGTTATCTGCCAAAACTCACAGGCCAGATGACTCATCATACATTCCAAATAGGTCTTCCAAATAGGTACTTAAAATTGTAACTCTCTTCTAGCACTAAAACTCTACATGTGGGTACTGGTTATACTTCTAGCCTGCCCAGGTGCCTGAGAGCAGAGCACTCACCAGACTGTTTCTGCTCAATGAAATTGAGTAAGATCATAGAATGGCCTGGGTTGAAAAGGACCTCAAAGATCATCGAGTTTCAACTCCCCTGATAAGTGCAGGGTCGCCAACCACTAGACCAGGCTGCCCAGAGCCACGTCCAGCCTGGCCTTGAATGCCTCCAGGGACGGGGCATCCACAACCTCCCTGGGCAACCTGTTTCAGTGCATCACCACCCTCTGTGTGAAAAACTTCCTCCTAATATCTAACCTAAACCTCCCCTGTCTCAGCTTAAAACCATTCCCCCTTGTCCTGTCACTATTCACCCTCACAAACAATTGATCCCCCTCCTGTTTATACGCTTCCTTCAAGTATTGGAAGGCCACAATGAGGTCTCCCTGGAGCCTTCTCTTCTCCAAACTAAAGCCCAGTTCCCTCAACCTTTCCTCATAGAAGAGGTGCTCCAGCCCTCTGATCATCTTGGTTGCCCTCCTCTGAACTCTTTCCAAGAGCTCCATGTCCTTCTTGTGCTGGGGGCCCCAGGCCTGGACACAGTACTCCAGATGGGGCCTCACAAGAGCCAAGTAGAGGGGGACCACCACCTCCCTCTCCCTGCTGACCACTCCTCTTTTAATGCAGCCCAGAACATAGTTGGCCTTCCGGGCTGCCAGCGCACACTGCTGGCTCGTGCCCAGCTTCTCGTCCACCAGGACCCCCAAGTCCCTCTCCACAGGGCTGCTTTCAAGTACTTCTTCCCCCAGGTTGTATAAATACCTGGGATTGCCCTGGCCCAAGTGCAGCACACTGCACTTGGCCTTGTTGAACCTCATTACGTTCTCATGGGTCCACTTGTCCAGCCTGTCCAGGTCCCTCTGGATGGCTTCCCTTCCTTCCAGTGTATCAACTGCACCGCTCAGCTTGGTGTCATCTGCAAACTTGCTGAGGGCACACTCGATTCCATCGTCTATGTCATTGATAAAGACATTGAAGAGCACC